>NC_052054.1:126661078-126961078 GCF_903992535.2 Arvicola amphibius | reverse complement strand
GGGTAGCCTTGAGCACCTTTCAGTCCTTCTCCTTCTGCCTCCAGAGTGCTGGAATTATAACCATGTCCCCTACATCTGGCTTGTTTTTGTTTTCTCGTGGTGCTGGGATGACACCCAAGGCCTCATACACAAGAATCAAGGCCTTCTGCCAACTAAGCCAGATCCCAAGGCTTACGCTGTCCATTTTCAATTAACTCAAAATATTTTAAATAAAAATCAAATTTTGGGTTTCTCGTTAAAGTGAGAAGACTTGGGATTGGGCTGATTCTTATGCTGGAGCTGAGGCCTGAGAGCCCAGAGGTGAAATGTCTTCTCCGTGGTTTGTCACAATCCCCACCCTCCAACCTCCACTGGGTCACAGCAGTTGTATGTTCTCCATCCCTCCTCAGTCTTCACCAAAACTAGAATAAAAATGCTCAGTTCTCCCCTTTATTGGGGTGGAGAGGACCTTTGCTGTCTTACAAAGGCTGTTCTATCCCATGTAAACTGTATTATGTAGCCTACCCTTCGCTCATGTTAATCTGTCTTTTGTTACCAGTACCTCAGTCACAAACTTAAGTAGATGGGTACATAAAAAGATGGCTTTCCTCCCTACAATTTGAGACACAAAAATTAAAAAAAAAAAATAAATCCCCACGAAGTATTAGATCCCGGGAATAAGACCCCTACACTGGTCAGTGCAGGGCCTGAGCAGCTGCTCTGTGCCCTCCTTTCCTGGTGCTCATCTGATCAGAGTTACCGAGATCTGCTGATCCAAGCATGGAGAGAAGAACTCTGACCCCCACCCCCTTTCCTTGCAAGCTGTACCCACAGTGCCACATTAGTGATGTGGGGTGTCTCACTCCTGACAGCTCCAGCCGGTCACCTTTGTGTAGAAAAGTTGTCGCTGTTCTCCCCAACTGAAGACTACTGTATGCTGTGGTTCTCTGGTGGTGCCAATACTGCTCCCAGGGACATTTTGGCCATCTCTGCTTCTTTTTTTCCTGTCACTGTAATGGAGGTACCTACTAGATGCTTGGAATGTCATTAAACATCCTATGGCTGGCAAGATGGGTCCTTGCGCGAAGGGAACGAGCAGCTCAGGTGATCTACTACTTCCAGTGAGCAGCTCATCTTCCTGATGTTATGGGGATGAAAGTCCCTGCAGTGTCAGTACATCATTATGGAAGATCTCTTCCGTTCTAAGAGACTGGAACTTTTCCTGGCCCTCACAGCCATAGTCAATAATACACCCTGCGTCCCTCAAGACTGCAAATCTTCTGTATGCTCAGCCTGCTTGTTTAACCTTCCTGTAAAAGCACCATGCAGCAATCAACCTTACTTTCCTTGGATTTCCCAGGTAATCAACTTTTACAACCTAAGTTTACCCTGAAGCAACACCTGGTTGCAGGAAGAACCACAAACTGAGATTACCCAAGAACCACCCAAAAACAGATCATCCAAAGGAAATACCTAGCATTCCAACCCTTGTAGATAGGTTCACCTGCCAGCACACTCAACAGGACACCCCTAGACAATTGTCAGCCAATTAGGGGTCCTGAACCTTAGAAATCCCACACCTGCACCTTTACTACTATGAAAACCCAACTCTAACTGAGCTCGGGGCTCTCTGATTACTCCAATACATTGGACACATGAAGAGACTGAGTTTGCAGACTTGCATTAAAATAAACACTCTTTGCTTTTACATACAGGACTCGGTCTCCTTGTTGGCTTTTGTGAGACTTTGTGGATCTGGGCATAACAATTGCTAACTAGCTCTTATGACTCAAATTCACTCATAATTCTCATATATTTAGCCATGTGGCTTGGTACCTTTTTTCAGTAAGGCGTTCGCATCTTGCTTCTTCTGCATCTGACTGGTGACTGACTCTCTGCCTTTCCTCTTCCCAGAATTCTCCTAGTCTGGTCACCCCACCAATATTTCCTGCCTGGCTACTGGCCAATCGATATTTTATTAAAGTAATATGAGTGGCAAATCTTTACAGTGTACAAGAGCATTATCCCACAGCATCTCAGGAACAAGAGCAATGAATGGTCCTATGTCCCTAAAGCTCCCATACGTTTCTTTTTTCCAAGTTGAGTTTGATTCTCCTCCAGCTTCCGTCACAAAAAGCTGACCTGGCTTTCTAAGAAACACACCATGTCTCTTTCTCACTCAGGCGCTCAAATTCCTCACACTAGGGAGAGTTCTCTGTCTCCTGCAGTTCATGCACACGCAACAGTTGATTCTTTATACACCAACCCACAAGCAGGAGGAGATGGTAGGTTTAAACCACATGGCAATTTGGCATGTCATCAATTTGGCTACTGCTATCCGCTGAGGTGATTTCCTCTTAAAAAAATCTTGTAATTTGAACTCTGTGGAAGATGGAGAGCCATCAGGAAGAGCTGGGTCGGCCACCGTTTACATTTCTCTATCCTCAGGAAGAGGAGGGAATGAGCTAAACTGTTTGCTGGGGTAAAATCAAACCACATCCGCAGCACCATGCATGCTGACAAGACACCACTTCCTGGGAATTCAGAGAGAAAACACTCTTGAGAGAGACGTGGACACTCAACTTTCCAGTCTTGTTAAAAACAGGAGCGGGATTGACACTCAGATTCTGACACTCACCCCCATCAACCCTCCAGCCAGTCAAACTCAGGCTGTAAAAGGCACTCTTGGGTTTGTTCATGGAAGTGAGTATTTCCTTTCTGTTTTGCAGTTTTCTTTTTTTGCATGTATTTAGAGTGTGTTTGTGTAAGTGTGTGCATACACATGTCTAAGACACTCGTAGGAGTCAGTTTTCTCCCTTCACCGTGTGGGTTCTGGAGATGGAACTTCTGTCATTCGGCTTGGCAGCCTGGTGTCTTATTCTTCAAAGTAAAAGAAGCCTTCCAGACTGCTGGAATGGCAGCTCACTGAGCCACCCCACCAACCTAGACAATTTCTCTTACTTTGAAAAATCCTGATACCTTTTAGGTAGAAGAAAAATGGAGTTTTAAAAGATGGTAAGTAAAGAAAAGAGATACAAGGTGCCTTTGCCTTTACTGTCTCTGAACCATTCTTGACATTCATTATTAATGTGTTATGTTCGTAATAGATGTTAGAATCAAAATCATTTGCCTGATTATTCACTTTTTGACCCATGGGTCAGAAAACAGCCTATTTATAATTCTGCTTCGGGAAAATTTTTAAGAAATGCATGCAAAGGTAGCCCCACCACTCCATTAATTAGCAGCCTGAGTGGGGCCTCTGAACCCTGAACATCACTTTGGATTTAGTGCGGAAGACAGAGTGAGCTGTGCACTTGAAAGACGCCTGCACGAAACACCAGGTAAGCATGTGGTCCTGGCTCACACAGTTCAGATACCAAGATGGGAGGGGGAGCTCATAATGAAAGCCTAATAAAATCCAAACGGAGCCTTGGTGACAGCTGAAATTAACATCAGCCCTGGTGGCCTGTTGCTTTACTCTGACTGGCGCCCAGCTAAGGAGCCCCTCCCAAGGGTTCACAGTATTCAGCTATAGGGACTCTTTCTCCCAGCTACCAACAGCACCTGAGCTGTTCCCATGGTCCCTTGGAGTTCTTTTTTGAACCAGAGAAAGATCTCAAAGCAGACACAGGCAAAAGACGTGTTTAAAGAAGAGCGGCAGCGGGAGGGGAGATGAAAAGGAATTCACTCGAGAGAGCATGCGGATAGACAGCCAGCCTGCACTTCTCAACTGGGAGCAACGGGAAAACATTGCGTCACAGTAGGTCCCTCAACGGAGTGTTTCCTATGCGCCAAGCTCTTTTTAATCACTTTTCAAACATTCACTCAGTCTTCACATGATCCCTGGTATTTAGCATTGTCACCAACCCTACTAATCAGGCAGAGGGGTTGGAACGTGTATCCTTGGCTACATAGTTGCTGAATGACAGACAGAAGTGGAAGCTGAACGTGGCGAATCTGATCTCGGGCCTATGCGCACGCCCCACAGTCTTGTGGGCCTCTCCTAGTTGTACAGTGCCTACGCAACAGCTACTGCTGCGATGCATCTTATTAGTAGAAAACAGAAAGCAGGAAGTTTATGTAACTGGGTTCAGGGTAGACCTAGAAACTGCCTCTGTGTGTAATGGTGAAGGAGAGAAGAGAAAGACGAGAAGCAACTCCAAAGAGAAGAGCTATGGAAGATCGCAAAGGAAGCAGAAGACGCATGAAAGGTGCCGAGAAAAAGATGGGTGAGGAGCAGAAGGCAAACACAGCCGCAGCCACGCAGCCTGGCAGAGGAAAGGTGACTCAGTTTCCTCTCTGTTACCGTGATAAACATCACAAGCAAAACAGAGTTGGAGGAGGAAAGTGGCACTATTAAGAGGTGTGGTTTTGTTGGCGTGGGTATGGCTTTGTTAAAGTAGCGTATCACTGTGGGCGTGGGCTTTGAGGTTTTCTATGCTCAGGATACCACTCAGTGTCTCAGTCAGCTTCCTGTTGCCTACAAGATGCGGGACTCTCAGTTACTGTTCCAGCACATCTGCCTGTAGGCTGCTGTGATCCCCACCATGATGATAATGAACTGAACTCTGGAACTGTAAGCGAGCCACCCTAACTAAATATTTTCTTTTTAAGAGTTGGCATGGTCATGATGTCTCTTCACAGCAATAAAAAATCCTAACTAAGATGCTTGCCTAATATGGCATCAACACCAGAACGAGCAATAGAAAAGACAGGAGCCCAGGAGCTGGATGACCCTGCTCCCATGTGCATTTAACAGTCAGTCTCCAATGATTTTCTTATTATAATTTTATCAGTGTTTTTACTTTCTGATACTTTTTAAATTATCTTTATTTTTCATTCCCTTAATAAATTTTTCCTTACCTATCAATCTTATTCTTCCTCTTTTTTCCTTCATTCTTTCTTCCTTTCTTCTTTCCTCCCCCTCTTCCTCTTCTTTCCTTCTCCCTGAGCTTTGTCATTTTCTTTCTACTATGTTTTGAGTACTTTCCCTCCATCTAGTAAAGGTTTGTCTGTCTATCTGTCTACCTGCCTGCTCCCTTAGTTATGCCTGATTCTTTAAAACCGCATATCTGATTTTAATCCCCTCCTTTCATTGATTTAATTTTGCTTACAAACTTTCCCATTATTAGAAAATTCTTTTTCTCCCTCAAATTCTTTGCCCTATTCCTTCCACAACATTCTCTGTCCCCTCTTCCTTTTTTCCACTTCCTAAACTTTGCTGTCATCAAAGGCCCTTACTGGTCCTCATTGGTCCTCTGTTTTCTCTTCCCGTGTCCCCTTCCTTATCTTGTCCGTGTAATGTTTCCATGTTTGCTCTAAATAATAGGTAACTTCATGGCATGCTCTGCGTTACTGTTTCTATTTTATGACTTGTAGTTATTGGTGCTTTAACCATTTTTTGGAGTGTGTTTCTACAGCTGGTATAGGTTGATATGATTACAATTATTTGGTTTGTTTTCTCAGCACTGTGTATAACCAGGAATTGATCCCCAAAGTGGGCTGAGCAATAACAAATTCCCATATATAACTAGAAGTGATCATCAAGCCAACATTTGCACAGACTGTATTACAGAAGCACCAGGACTACAAAAAGAAGACAGAATGACTCCTGTATAATAACCTAACTCTTTCAAATGATCAAATTCAGAGACACTAAAATAGGCAAAATGCCAGGTGAAGATTTCAAAAGTTTATTAATAAAAATGACACTGACTTTAAAGAGGATACAAACAAGATGAATTTGACATAGACAAAGAAACAAAGGTCAGCAGCATCATGGGGTGGGAGCAGCAAACTGCGTGAGAAAGTCAGCAATATAGATAAAAAGGTAACCATGTGGGAGAAAGGTTCAGTAGGAAGATGTGATTTTTGAGAAACAAAAATGGATATATTGGCAACAACTCGAAATCACTTTTTTAAGTGAAAAACCTCATCAGTGGACTCAACCAGGAAGAAGAAAGAAAGTTGGGACTTGCAGACAAGGTCAAGGAAATACTACATTCAAATGTCAATAAAGAAAAGCAGACACACATGACTACAAGATCCAGTAACTCTGGGATACCATCAAGAGACCAACCTAAGAATCCACATGATGGAGGAAAGAGCTAGGATTAAAAACTAAAGACAGAAATTCTATCCAATGAAATTATAGCAAAAATGTCCCAAGTCATGTAAGAAATAGATATCCAAATGCAAGCAGCATTAGCAACTCAAGCTGGCACAATTAGTGGCAAACCTCTTTACAACATGTCCAGGTTAAGATTTAAAAAATAAAGCTGGAGAGGTGGTACTTTCTGCTCTTGGGGAGACCTTAGTTCGATTCCCATCAGGTGGCACACAGCAGCACATGCCTGCAGCTCAAGGGATCCAGTGTCTCCAGAGACATGCACATAGTTTTTTTAAAATGATATCAAAAACACAAAGAAAAGAACTAATATTAAAAATCATAGAAGGAAAAACTGCCAACCACTCACAAAGGCAAACACAAAACGGACCTCAGACCTCTCTTGAGCACCATAGAAGATGCTTATACCCTACAAAGTGGAGAAATAAGACTGTCTCATTCATAAAACCACCAGGAACAAATAAGCTTCATGAGAGGAACAGATGAACAAAGGGCCAACAGAGTAAACCGTCAAGTCTCTGCCATTGACAGGAGAGAAGATAAAGAGCAAACAGTGAAGCAACTGATGGGGGAGTTTGTATGCATACAGGAATTTGTATGCATCTGTCATAACAGTTTAAATGCAAATTGTCTCAACTCACCAAAAAAGCTAACTGTATTTAAAAACTATATCTATCTGTTGTCTCTGAGAGTCACATTTTGTTAGTGAAGACATCCACAGACTAAGAGTCACAGGATGAAAAACAATCTAGCAAGCGAATGGAGGCTGAAGATGACGTAGCATAGGCATTCTGATACCTGCTAAAGTAGCTCTTAAAATCAGTCAGACAACATAACAAATGTGCTACAAACTAACAAAGTTTTCTACCCATCGAAAAGACTAAGCAACTGTAAAGAAATGTGCACCAAATGTTTGGAACACCCAATTTAATAAAGCAAGCACTACTGGATATAAAAGGGTTGACAAGTCCTGCTAAAATAATAGATGACTTTAATACTCTTATCTTTAGATAGGCCATCCAAGCTAGAATTCATGAAATAAACTTCAGAGTTATATGCTATATCATACACTGAACATACTTAATAGATATATCTAAAAACATATACATGTACCTTAACAGTCCATGCTTCAAAGAGAAATTAAGTATATACTCTTTCAGCAGTCTATAGATCATTCTCTGTCACATTCTATGTCACAAAACAAGTATTAACAAACACAAAAGAGTCAAAATCATTTCTTCTATCTTATCAGATCACAATGGTCTAAAACTAGAAATCAATAGATAAAGAAACCACAGAAATTACTCAAATATTTGGAGCTGGAACAATACATTCTTGAATGGCAATGGCTCAATCAAGAAATCAGAAAGAAGCCAGGCGGTGGTGGCGCACGCCTTTAATCCCAGCACTCGGGAGGCAGAGGCAGGTGGATGTCTGTGAATTTGAGGTCAGCCTGGTCTACAAGAGCTAGTTCCAGGATAGGCTCCAAAGCTACAGAAAAACCCTGTCTCAAAACTCGAAGAACAAAACAAAAAAAATTAGGAAGAAAGCTTTTTTAAAATAGTCCTGGAAACAAATGAAAGTGCAACTTACCAGAACCTCTGAGATTTGGTCAAGGTGATTCTAAGGACAAGTTAATAACTGAGAGTGGTTGCACTAAGAAAAAAGTTCAGAGGGACCTCAAATAAATAACCTAATGATGCACTTCAAAGGCTTCCTCTCAACCTTCCACTTTTTCTTGCCTGGGACACAGCACAAAGCCTGGATGTCCAGCCAAACAAGTTTTGGAGAAGGAGGAAAGAGCCCCGTCCTCACCAGCTTCCTCAGGTCGAGTTGCTACTCTGGGCAGCCCACTCCAGGTTCTTGTCATGTAAGGAAATCACCCACTTTCCCTGTTGACACTCAAGAAGTCACATCTCTCTTCCAAGGGTTGAACCCAGACTTGCCCTTTCTCTCCCATCACTGACTTTGAGAAGCAACTCCTCTAAGTCTGTGTAAGCCACTGCAGGCAGGATGTGGGATTGGGGAGGAAAGAAGACACTAAAGGGGATAAAGTGTTCCTAACAGAACATTACATAGTGTTTACAGGTTGATTATTTGGGGAAAATATTAGAAAGTTCAACAGATTTGCTATAACATTTTCCCCTGTAAGATCCCACCTGCTGTTTTATTTTTAACGCCTCCTTTGGGTGAAATCACTGATTGTGTTTTCTTCTCTCTTTGTTATTCTCTCCTTAAGGATCAACTAATAGGAAGCTTTTGAATAATCTTCCACTAGAATTTTTCTAGTTAGTTTTAATTAGCTGTTCTGGCTCTGAAACTAAACTCTAATGTGACTTCTAGACTCTTCCAGACAGGGTCAAGCTTGAGACATTCTGTACTTCGTTCTTAGAGTTGGGAAAGAAAGTTTAAGGCACCAAAAAATAGAGCCCAAACCAGCGTCAAACTCACCACCCAACACCCACTCCTCAGCCACAGCCACAACTTCCCAAGGACTGAGATTATGGACATGTGACACTATGCCTGGCTAAGTCAACGGGTTTTTCACTCTTAAGTCAGAGCTGTGGCAGGAGGACATCTTTATGCCCCTTCTAAGGAGTATAATTGGAATGGCAGTTCAGAAAATGCTAAAGACATCAACTTGTCCTTTCAGATATTCACGGTGTCCTGGTTAGTACAGCTGCAGAGTTAATCTTACACTCGGCTCAATATTTTTAGCACTTCTCGGAGAGTTTAACTTGACTGAACTGCCTCGCAAAGTTGATGTGTCAAACTGCCATCTGTTACGTCCACACTCACGTTCACACATCCAAGAAAGAAACACCACTCTCTCGGTTTAATTGTCTCGTAATTAAGAACTGAGCTGGTGGGTGACCCGGAGTTACCGGGGTAACTGCCTTTTTACCATAGATCATCACCTTTGAGTGCGAGGCTTTCATTTTTAACTCGGTTACAGCGGGCAGCGGGGGAGGGGGGTGGGGTGCATTCTAAAATAAGCATATTAAATGAAAACTCAAACTTAAAAAAAAACCTTGCCTGGTATTTATTCAAGATCTAGAAACTCATAAATAACTAGGAGGTGAAGTTCGGGATTGATGAATTGCTGCAGTGTGTGGGAAATTTATGTTCTCGGGAGTCTCTGGCTCACAGACACGTAAATTGCATACATCTCTTAAATACAAATGACTGTACCAGCCAGTTGCCCTAACCCACCCAAGCTACCCTTTCCTCTCTGCTGTCAAAACTGGATTTCTTTCTCCTGTTTCCCCTCTTTCTCTTCCCCAGCTACAATTTTTGGCTAACGAGGGACAAATCTACAAGCCAATGACAAAGGGAAGTGTGTCAGAGGACAAGCTCGGCTTCCTCATTCCACCTGTCCTAACTTCCTGTGTGGCCCACTGGGGACAGCCCAGCTGGGGGAGCTGCCTTATTATGGCACACAATGCCCTCCAAAATTGGCTATTTCAGTGTCTTTTTTGCCATATTGCTTAAAATGTTGACTAATTTTTGGGAGGAGTCCTACCCACTCCATCTTGAGCATCAGGCCAGTGTGGGTTTGGCTCTTCCCCAAGCTTCCAGGCTGAGCATTCTTCCCTTGTACTTTTTCCCAATTTAACATCTTCTGTCATACAGACTGAGCAACCTCAGAGGAGAAACTGTTGTTTCTTTGTACTTCAGAGCCTAAGCACCCTAAGGTGTCTGGCACCAAATTGGCTTTAAAAAAAAAATAGTAACGCCCTACAAACAAATCCTATAGTGCTGATAAATGACCAGGTCAGTTCTCTTCATCCTAAAGAGCTGCTCAAGCCCTCCCCTCACTCTCCCTGCTCCAAGAGCTATTAACATGACAAGGAACGAGGCTTAAGTTCATTCCGTTTCTCTAAAAGAAACTGCCTAGGTCATCCTGCCAGTCTGAGATCCAGTTATCAACTATGTGACTGTGTAAGAGATGGCAGGTGCCACTGCAGAGTCCCAGACTCTTGTTAAATAGGTCAAGCAACAAAATGGAGGCCTGGTTTTAGGGAACAGCATCTTGCCAGCCTCTATCTGACTTTGACAGGCTCTGGAATGAGGCAGTCCTTTGCCCAGTCCACATTGTTGCTCTAGCAGAATTCTCAAGACTAGGTAACTTGTAAGGAATAAAAGTTATTCAACACATAGCCGTGGAGGCTAGAAAGTCTAATCTTGGGTGGGAGTCTACATTTGTTGGAAGTCTTTCTGGCTAGGTAGTAACATGTCAGATCATCACTTGGAGAAATCAAGAAAGTTAGGGCTATAAGTAGCCCACTCCACAGCACTGATAAACTGCATGAATCTACTTCTAAAGTGAGAGTCCTCAGGCCCTAACACCTATTAAATGTCCCATCTCTCAACCCTGCTGCACTGGAGATTATGTTCCAGCACTTGAACTTTGGGATACACATTCTAACCATTACAACCCCTTTTCCTGTTTCTTGGCTGGCAAGGAAGCTAGAGGGGGTCTCAGAGCAGGACTGCAGAGAATGGACATATGTCCAGCTCTCTGCATCTCTCCATGAGCTGTCCTCAGCCCCAAGCTTTCCCTCATTATCAAGCCCCTGTAAAATTAGCAGGATGCTGTAGGACATGGTGGTGTTCACCTTTAATTCCAGCACTTATGGGCAGAAGCAGGAAGATCTCTGTGAGTTCCAGGCCAGCCTAGTCTACATAGAGAATTCCAAACAAACCAGGGCTACATATCTCAAAAAGAAAGAAAGGAAAGAAGGAAGGAAGGGAGGGAGGGAGGGAGGAAGGAAGAGAGGGAGGGAGGGATGGAGGGAGGGAGGGAGGATGAAAATTAAAGTTAATAAGGTTCCCTGGGGCCGGCAAACATGGCTTGTATCAGCCTTTAGGCAAGATGTTCTTCTGTTTCATGGGATGTCCAAAGTAAGCACCAACTAATGGTTTACAAATGAGTATTTTGATTATATAACTGAGCCTGTCCATAGCCAACAAGACCAAAGGAGCCAGGGGTCTTTTGGCAGGGAGTTTTGAGCTGTTGGTATCATGGCCTGTTTTCCTGCATGTTCGCTTTCACTGGAAAATAAAAGCTCTAGCAGATGATTTGTTTTGGTTTGGTTTTTTCGAGACATGGTTTCTCTGGGTAGCCCTGACTGTCCAGGAACTGACTCTGTAGGATCAGGCTGGCTTGAACGCAGAGATCCACTTACCTCTGCCTCCTGAGTGCTGAGTGAAAAGGTGTAGACCACCACCACCTAGCTACAAGCAGACAATTTTTAAATTCACATTTTAAAGAATATATAAAACACTGCAGATATGAGCAAATCCTCTAAGCCCTCTCCCTGGTTCATTATGTATCGTCATTCTTCAAAAGGAGGACAAGACCAAAACTCGCCATTGTCCTGAATGTGATAGTTCTCACCCTGGCAAGACTGCAAATGTCCAAGACAGGGGCATGCCCATCAATGATATATAATTTTGTTCCACATACTTCCAGACCTTATGTAAGTGAAGCAATGAATTTGAACCGCTGTCACTGTTTGCTCACCATTGCCCTCAAGATATTTTCAGGTTCATACGATATTATTATTATTATTATTTTATGAAATGGGCTGGTCTCAAGTTCCTGGTATCCTGAACTGTTGGGAATTGGTTAATTCACTTTTTCAGTTGCAGTGTTCAGTTATGTGAGTATATATTACTTTCACGGTAGAGTTCTATTACTAATACTGTTCATTATAGTATTTATTATAGCATTCTATTATGTAATGTATCGATTTATTTCTTAATTCATATAACGAGTTCAAGAGGAGGAGTAGAATGTGAGCCTTCATAACTCTAAAGATACCTTTGATAATATCTAATAAACTGATAGAGCATCTTATATCCTGTTGGCAGAGACTGAGAGCCACTGACATTGAGCTATGGTACTGTCTGACTCTAATTGTTGCCCATACCAAGTTGATGGTGATAAGCAATCTTTATTTATGATATATGTGTACCAAGATTAAAATCTATTTTCAAGTCAGTGGTTCTGAAAAAATAAGTGTCCTGGGCCCCCCTGAGATTCTTCAGGTCATTTGTGAACAATATATGCCAAGATATTATCTTTTACTCTTATTCTTTTGTAAGTACACGGTAGAATTTTCCAGAGCCTCCCTGGACTGTGGGACTGGATCAGAATATAGAAGAAGCAAATACAACACCCAGGTGTATTCTCTTAAAACAGCTATTGAGGAGATTTACGGATATGTAGAGCAAGTCACTCAATTCATATTGGGAAAAAATGAACTACATTTTAAGACATGTTAACACATAATGAGTTTATTGCTATCTTTGCAAGGATTTAGAAATGTTTTAAATATTCCTGTTTTTATTTCCAACGTGGTAAGCACCGCTAGCTACGGCAGGCACATAGACAATGCCCCTTGAGGCGCCTAGGAGCATTTAAGAGTATCAGGAGACTCTCTTTCGGGAAACACTGGCAGCCAGGTGGCACTGACTCATCATTCCTGCTTGAACTGACGCTGGAGGCACTCGGAGCGCAGTCTGTGCGTGGGGCACAGGACTGAGTGCTTGAGGAACTCCTCTCCATTCATCTTCAATCCTGGAAAGTAAATACAGAGATGGGTCTGTTCACGGGAGGACGAGCTGAGGTTGGGTAAGCTGGGTAGAGTGTCATGGCTGCACAGTCAGCAAGAGAAGTCACCACAGCCATGTGTTCCCCATCCTTCCACGGATCTATGCTCATTCTCTGAGGTCAGCCAGCTTCAAGGCATGCACTCTCCTTTCAATCATTCTTCCCAAGGCAGCTAAAGGACTCACGAGTTCCTGATGCTGGAGTTGCTCATCAACAGGACCAGAAGAGCTGACAGCCAAGCAGATGAGCAGGAAGCAGATCCTTCCATGGGATAGGACCAAGGGCAAAATAACTGCTAGAAGGAATGATTGCTGAGAGCTTAGAACAGGCTGGAGAACCCCTTTTTTCTGGGATCAAGTCCATGGGTGAAATAGTAAAATCAGGCATTAGGAATTATATCTACATCTTAGTCTCCTTCAGCAAATACAGAGAGTGTAACTAGAAGGCTGTTAATGGGTGAATAAGAATAGTTTATTAGGTGCTTACTTCATAAAAGGCACTGTTAATTTACTTTGTCACTTATACCTCATATGAACACTTGTCACACATGGGGAAACTGAGGCGCAGAGAGTATATCATATACATATCATCTGCATATGTAAAAGTTACATAACATGCTCCTGGGGGGCCAAGAGATAAACTGTCATCTATTAATTTTTCCTGTTGTTGCTATAACAAATAGCAAAAACTTAGTCATTTACAACAATTAGCTTTTGTTACAGATTCATCATCTTATACGTCTGTAGGCCAGAAGTGGAAAGATTTCACTTGTCTGAAGTCAAGGCTGTGGGCAGGAACATTCTCTCCTTGGAAACTCTGGAGGACAATTGGTCACAGCTTGTCCATTCTCTGGAAACTTGACTCCTGACTTTTACAGTTTCAAAGTCAGCAAGCACGGCCTTATCTCTCTGACTTCCGCCTCTCTTCCTCTTCCTCATTCCATGGCTGTTGCCTCCCTCTTGTAAGGACCCTGGTGATTACTTTGGGCCCACGTGACAACCAAAAACACAATCCCCCTAGATTCTTGATTTGAACACAGGTCCGAAGTCCTCTTTACTTTGTTAGGCACTGTCGTTGTGGAGATTTGAATGTATGAGTCATTTGGATGCAGGACTACCACTGTTCAGTCATCTAACTCAAACTTATCCAATCACTGGACAAAGACATACTGAGAGCCCACTATGAGATGCTTTTTAGGCGAGAGACAGTGATAGGCAAGCTCTGAAGACCATACTGGAGTTAACCAGTTGAAACAGGACAAGGGAATAGTAGCTCTGGCAGAAAGACCAAGAGGGAGACAGAGAGCAGGAAGCAGGCCCTCCCAGAGAGTCTGTATCAGCAGTTCTCAATGTGTGGGTCATGATCCCCTTGAGAGTCAAATGACCCTTTCGCAGAGGTCACATATCAGATACCCTGCTTACCAGACATTTGCATATAATTTATAACAGTAGCAAAATTAAAGTTATGAAGTAGCAACAAAAAAAAATCATGGTGGGGGTCACCACAACATGAAGAACTATATTAAAGGGTCACAGCTTTAGGAAGGTTGAAAACCACTGGTCTATATGTCTTATCTGTGAAGTAGTAGATCTCAACCCTGGCCATTCATTAGAATCAGCTAGAGAGGGCGTAATTAATATTGTTGCTGGTGGTAAGACCTCCTCTGCCTGCTCCTGCCTACAAGGTCCTAACATCAGAGGTGGGAGTTGGGCTTCAGGTAATTTCAACACGCCTGTGGCTGGGAGATTAAGACAATGAGGTGTAAGGACACAGGTGTCTAAACATGGGACTAAAAAAGAGCCAGATCATAAAGGACTTCGTAACCCAAGAGCATGCGTTTTATGTGGAGGGCTTAAAGAGGCATGATCAGATTTTTCCTTACACTGATTTTCTAGCTACACAATGAAGTGGAATGAAGGGGGATATACAATAAAGGAGCTAAAAATGATAGAGCCTGAGCTTGGCATAGGTCTATGGAGACATTGAAATCAAGTGATAGGAAGACAGGATGGCTTGTGGGATGCCTCAGATCACTAACAGCACCTCCCATATTAGTTAGGGTTCTAGAACTGATAGAAGGAGTGTGTGTGTGTGTGTGTGTGTGTGTGTGTGTGTGTGTGTGTGTGTGTGTGTGTGTGTCTGGGCAGTAATCCCAAAGAAGTAGATTCTAATACCATGAGAGAAATGTCTCGGCGATGGGGCAGATGAATCTGCCAGTGAGAATGAGGGCAAGCAGGCAAAAGTCAAAAGCTTGTTTCTTCCATGGCCTTTATGCGGGCTGACCCCAGGAGGTATGGCTCAGACTTAGGGTGGATCTTCCCACCTCAAATGATTCAGTCCAGAAAAACCTGTCAGATGTGTCCAGCTGCTTGGGTTTTTGGTCGATTCCAGATGTAGGCCAGTTGACAACCAAGATTAACCATCTTACCACCTAACTAGATTTCCCAGTACAAGTTTTCCAGTTAACCTTACCTATCACGGCCACATTAACCTCCCACCATAGCCGCTTACCATGAGTGCCGAACGGCCTATGATTGAATGCATTTTCTGGGAGCCAAACACCATGGTTTTAAACCCTACCTCCCCACTTTGCCGTGCACCATTTCGACAGCTGCAATACAGTGACATAGTCACGTCTGTTGTTTGATGAAATCCTACGACAGAAAACAAATGTGGTGGTTAGAAAGAAAATGGCCCCCGAAGGAAGCGTCACTACTAGGAGATGTGGCTTTGTTGGATTGAGTGTGGCCTTGTTGGAGGAAGTGTGTCACTGTGGGGATGGGTTTTGAGGTTTTCTTTGCTCAAGCTATGTTCAGTGTGGTAGACAGTTCACTTCCTGTTGCCTGCAGATCAAGATGTAGAATGCTCAGCTCCTTCTCCAGCACCACGTCTGCCTGCGTTGCCACCGTGTCCTGCCATAACTTCAATGGAATAAACCTCTGAAACCACTATAACTAGACGTTTTAACAAGCCACTCCAACTATATGTTTTCCTTTAGAAGAGTTGCCATGGTCATGGCATCTCTTCACAACTATCGAAACCTAAGACAACAACCTAGGGCAGAAAGTGGTTTGCTTCATCTTACAGCTCCAAGTTACTGTCTGCCATTGTGGAGAAGGCAGGAACTCCAAACAGCCACATCCTATCCACGGTCACGAGCATAAAGACTTAGTGCATGCGTGCCCACTTGCTTATTTGTTTGTGCTTGGCTCCATTTTTCCATTCCTACACAACATAGGATCCTCTGCCTAGGGAGTGGTGTCACCTATACTGGGCTGGGTATCAGGACAATGCCCCGTAGACACACCCACAGACCAATCTTCCCTGAGACTTGCTTCCTCGGTGTCTCTATGTTGAGTTACGCTGACAGTGAAGACTAACCATCTAGAGTGTGTTTCCAGCACAGCACATAGGGGTACTGTGAGGGAGTGGACCTAGGAGAAGCTCTATCATCACCTGTGTATGGTAAACATTCATTACAGCCTTGCCATTCTTCCAGACAGGCACCTTCAAGAAGGGTTGAGGAGATGACACTATTGGTAAAGGTGCTTGATGCGTGAGCATGGAAAACTGGTTTTGGACCCCAGAGCCCGTGTAACTGTAACGTGTAACTGAACTCAGCAGCTTACAGCTCTAATCCCAGCGCTGGGGAGACTGGAGAGGGAGGATCCACATAGCCAAATGGAGACATGCCAGTCTCAGAGAAGAGAACCCATATCTAAAAATGAGATGGAGTGTGACTGAAGAAAATATCCAACATAACCACACTGACCTCTGGCCTCTGACACACAGACACGCACAGGTGCACAGACATGTACATCCCATATACAAAAAGAAACAAAAATAGAAACTTTAAAAAGCAAAACAAAACAAAAAATTCATTTCTAACTGCTGGATTCCAGGGCTGCATCTTCCACATTTTCCACATCTTCCCCCAAGCTGTGTCCACAAGCATGGCAGTTACAGCCCCTTTGCATCTCGCCATGCTGTTCCCCTCATTGTGAATGCCTTTCTTGTCTCCCTTCTCCCTTCCCTAGTCCTCATTCCTCTGAACGTCCATCACCATTCCTAGAGAAAAATGACATCAAGTGCAGTGGCTGGTGACCTTGCAGTCACCTTCCTCCAGCAGGACAGCTGTCCTTCCTACCAGGAGGCGATCATTGCTAATAACTCACAGCCACCCATGCACTGCTGCCTAAATGCTGCGTACTTCCCGGCTCAGGCCCTAAACCTGCCATTTATGTTCTTTGTGGACACCACAGTTACCCCCAGAAGCTCATAAATAAAAAAAATGACTTTGGTATGAATTGTTTTCATTGAGACCATCAGCTATGAAATAGTTTTAAGGCTTCTTTGGATCATTTACCTAAACCAAGGTTGTATATTACTAAAGGATAGATACCAAAATATCTGAAGTAATTGGCCCAGATATGTTGCAGCAGCTGTTCTGGAAGCAAAGGCAAAGCAGCGCTCAGAACCGGACTTCATGGAAACGTGTGTGCCCTTTGCCTGACATCCTGTGGTTCTGGGCTTCCTGGGGCATGGCTGAGGCATGACTGACAACGCACACGCTGTGCAGTACTGGAGGGTCCGCACTGCATATACATCGCCTATTCTCCTGACTGTGACGTGTAGATCACTCACGGTTCTCCTGAATTTCCAGACTATAGAGTCACATTAAAAGCCAAACTGCCTGCAGTGAGGCTTTCCACACCTGTAACTAATTAGCAGTTTTTCTTGGTGGGAAACCTGTCTCAGAACCAGAAATTCAGAAAGTAAAAAGGGTTCTTTCCTTCATGTTTCAATGATTCTTTCTTCAGTTAGGATACAAAACAATGTATTTCATTACAGCATTGTATGCCACTGTATAGTGTGTAACACTGAACTTTGCCCTGCATTCTCACCGCTCTGGCTTTAGGCCCCGCCCTCCGCTCACACCCTCACTTCTATTTTCATGTCAAAGGGATTTTTTAAATGAAAAGATACAGTTTGCATTCTATTTAATTATGCTGTACTAAAGGCTGAACCCAAACCTCTCAAATGCCAGGCAAGCAAACTGTGACAGAGCTTGTGTTTTAAACCAAGACAAGGTGGGCATTTAATTTGCTTTGCATTGAAAAATAAGAGACTTTCTGTACAATACACCTCCTGTTAGCTCCGGTCACTCCACACATGGAGCTGAGTTCAGTAGAGTCGGTTAGGAGATGGGAGTGCTTCTCTGTGTTCTTGGGAAGGGTGAGAGAGAAGGAATGTTTCTAAGTGACTTCGGATAACAGGCCAGCAAAGTGACCAGAAGTCTTGCTGCTTATTGGTTTCCTGAACCCCTGCATCTCACTGAGGTGGGCAGCCTGTTCCTTATACGTTTACAAATTAATCTGAGATAAGACACCAATCTTCAGCCCCGGAGGTTAGTCAGCAAGAGTCTCCTCGGAACCGGACTGGCCCTGACTCCCCTGGATGAATGACAGGAACCAGCAGCTGCCAGTGTACCAATGCAAGGGTACCAATGCGCTACAGGGGTCTTTTCCCTTCCTGATCTGTAGGACCGGGTTTCTGACTCAGTTTCCCAGACTCCCAGCTCTCTGAGAAGAAATATTTCCCAAGCATCCTGTTTGCTTAAATGAACCGTTTAATCATTAGTGTCTTTCCTTGCTCTGGCTCTTACTCCCCGGGTCCATAGGTGTTAGGTTAATGTCTAATTGCGGATGGTTTTGTTATCTGAATTTGCCTGATTAGTGAAAGCTTTGATCCTTTGTCAACATGTCAGACTTCAAAGTGGCAAGCCAAGTCTATCTGAATCAGAAACCGTGGGAAAGGAATTGTACCCCAAAAGAGGAACTGCAGCTCACAGAGATCCAATTACGTCCTGGAGTCCCCAGTGAGAGCAGAACCAGGAAGAAACCGGAAGCAGTTCACCTCTTTTATATTCTAATTCGGCACTGGGAAGATCTGCACGCCTGTTTGACTTCTTTTCTCCACCACAGCCTACTTACTCCGTTTCCCGGAGCACGTCGTTTTCTTTGATCCTTCAAAAATGCAACGCTAGGCCACAAACTCAGATAGTGAACTAGACAAACGAGCATGTGGCCTGGCTGAAGCCGCCAAGGCAGCGGCGCGTACACAGCCTCGCTGTACGGCTGGAAGATTAAAGGAACCTTCCCTGTCCAAGCAGACAGCCGCATTCAGTTCCTATCCGATGCTTCTCAGCAAATATGTGGGCCCCGCTTTGCCTCATAATAATCTAGATTTTCTCGTGAAATCTCAGAATGTCGCTCCCACAATTCTAGTCTACTTGACAACAGCCAGCCTTAAAAACTGGAAAGGGAAGGATTGAGCAACTAGCCAAAGCAAGCTTTGCTAAGACCTGCTGGTGGTGACAGCCATGGGACCTGGAGCTACAGGCAGCTCCTAGTGGATTCGAGACCTCAGTTCTACAACCAAAAAGCTAGATTCTGCTGGCAATCTTGTTAGCCTGGAGGAGAATCTCGAGTTCTAAAAAGGAATGTAATACCAGCAAGCATTTTTATGGCGAATTTTTGAGACTTTATGCAGAGAATCCAAATTGGCTGACTAGATTTTTCTCAACTTGACACAAGCTGGGATCGTTTGAGAGAAGGGAACCTTGAGGGATTCCGTCCATCAGATTGTTGGTAGGAAAGTCTGTGGGGGCATTCTCTTGATTAATGGGTGATGTGGGGGTACCCAGCCCGCTAAGGGTGATGCCAACCCTGGCCAGGTGGTCCTGAAAAAGCCCTAGAGAGCAAGCCAGTAAGGAGTGTTCTTCCATGGCTTCTGCTTCCGTTCAGGCCTCCAGGTTCCTGCCTCAAGTTTCTGCCCTGACTTCTTTCACGATGGACTCTAAGCTATGAGATAAAATGAACCCTTTACTCCCCAAGCTGCTTTTGGTCGTGGTGTTTATTACAGCAAAAGAGAACACACCTGTACAGCTAAACCACTTCTGGATCATGGTGCAGGAAAACTGAAATAGTCAATGTGTTGTTGTCTTGTTTGGTTGGGCTTTGTTGTTTGTTTGTTTAAACTGCTGAGTTTTAATCATTTTTGATGCAGCACTAGTAAACCAGCAAGGTCCCTGGGACCTTCCCATTTCAGACAAATAAATAAATTCCAGAGGTTCCTTCTTCACCTGCCATCACTATCTCCATCCTTAACTGCCCTGATCCATAGATGGCAGAGAAACTGATTTGACCATGGGCCCACAATCCTGTAGATTCTTTGCTTTTCTGAGAAACTGCCTGAAGAGATGGTGACTGAATAAAATAACTGACTCAAATCATGAAATTTTAGAAAAGCAGAAGCAATCTTCCTGGAGATGAGCCTACTGGTCTCAAACCACACCTCTGTCTTTGCGTAGGAATGAGGTAGGTCTAGTCCGAGCCTTGCAGTTTCAGTCACGGGGCCACCTGACAACCACACAGGTGTCAAGGGAGTCCCTAGTCACCAGGGCAAGCACATTTCCATCAAAAGTCCTCTCTAGGAAAATGAGGCCCACTGAGTCCTTCAGACTCAGGCAGTAGGTCCCACGGAAGTTCTACCAGCAGGAATCACTGTGTCTATAACCAGATTTCCAGCAGCAGAAGCAAGTCTCTAAGGCTGATGAAACATATGTCACACTAAGTTTTACTGTATTGCGATGAACGATACAGAGAATGAGGAGAAGGGAAACAAGGAAGTTAGTCTCCTAGATAGCAGCAAACAAAAAAAGTTGCTTAAGAAAAATATGCCTTTCCCATCTCAAACCCAGAGCTTTAAGGATGACATGATTAATTGAGGGAGGGAAGAACTCAACTAAATTATTAAAATATGAAGTTATTAAGGCTAATATTTATTTATTGTTATTATTAGTTTTTTTCAAGGCAGAGTTTCTCTGTGTAGCCCTAACTGTCCTGGAACTCACTTTGAGATCAGCCTGTCCTGAAACACACAGAGATCCACCTGCCTCTTTCTCCTAAGTGCTGGGATTAAAGGTGCATGCCGCCACCACCCAGTTTTAAGAATAAACTATCAATATTAACAGAAGGATAACAGAATTAAACATTTATTGAGTTGCGTTTACAGTGTATCTGATTATGTGTTGAATTTCTCCTGTGCGTTCTGTCACTCAGCCCTCGATGCTGAAGGAAAGATGTCATTACTCTTCCTGCTTAACAGACAAGGAAATGGAAGTTGGTGAGTAGCTCACAGAAGTTTTTACCACCAGGGGTAGACAGTCTCAGAGCAGAAGTCTCCACAAGCACATTTAATCCTCTCTATCAGTTTCCTGGAACACTCAAAGGTGACATCCGTGATAGCAGAAAGAGGAAGAAAGCAAAGAGAGAGGGTCAGAAGGTGAAGGGGGGAAGGAGGATGAAGAGCCAACTCATGGCCTCTGCGTAAAATTCAATTCCAACAAGTAAAATCAGGATAGCAGCAATAAACAGACATTCAAGAGTCCTGATGCCAGGATTTGCAAACTCTAGGCATTAAAAATGGGCACACCAAAAATAATGGATAATGAACCAGAATCCCTCATACCTGAAGATGTCCTGTTGAGAAAGTAAGAAGCAATGGAGAATGGTAACTGGCAATATTTGGTTATCTGTGCTCTACAGGTAAACTAAACAGTCGTTTTCACTTTTGAGTTCTCGTGTCAATAATTGTTACATTTATTGTCTCATGACCATAGCTGTTGGGTAATGCTTTGAGTAGCACACTGAGTGTAAAGCTCCCAGGTGGCTGTAACTGTTATCTTCCCTACATAAGAGACCTGAAGATGAGAGAGAAGGAATTGTTCTCGGGCATGAGGAGACACTGGGAGGCTTCCCTGTACCAACTGAGACCACTGCATGCAGAGACAGTGGGAGGCTTCCCTGTACCAACTGAGACCACTCTTAAATCTGTTCAAACAGTGTTTGGTGCACAATGTATATGCAGTAGCCCTTACAATCCTATCACAATAAATACTATTGTTTTCATTTTACAGAAAGAGAAACTGAGGCTTAGGGAGATCAAATGATGCACAGGGTCACTTGACTGGTAGGGTGAGGGAGTTGAGATATGGAATATTCATAAGTTGATTCTATGTACTCACTCATTTTATTCTGTGCACTTCAAAAATAAGACTTATACCTTGTAATACCCCTATAGAAATAACACAATTGGCTTCAATACATATTAATACATGGTTTGTTCCATTCATGCTGAATAAGAGAACTGCCATCAAAAGTAGACCAGTTTTATCTATGGGTAATTTAATGCAGAAATCTGTTGGTTTTATTTTTATTTTATTTTGTCATTGGGGGATTATGACAAATGACATTAACAGTCAGAAATTAAAGAGCTGATGGTGCTCAGCCTTTCAATAGTTATTATTTTAAGGATTTATTTACTTTTATTTTATGTGCATGTGTATTTTGCTTGCATGCATGTACATATGTGTACCATATGCGTGCCTAGTGCCCACAGTGGGCCAGAACTTGAGTTATAGGTGGTTGTGAGCTTCTAAATGTGGATGCTGGGAACTAAACCAGGTTCTCTGCAAGAGCAGCTCATGGTCCTAACCACTGATCCATTCTCCAGTCCTGTAATTGTTAAAAATAATTTCTTGCATTTTTCAATTATCATACAAAGTATTCGATGCCATTGTGGCATTTTCAAATGCTTTAGGAGATTCTGCTTGTCGTCATCATCTTCCAGCTCTCCACTAGCCCTCACCCTCCTTCGTAACCCCCCACCCCCACAGCCTCCCTTCTTCTTTCCTGCCCCATGTATCCTTTGTGCCTCCGTACCTTCTTTGTCACCCACTCTAACTTCTCTTTGTCTCCTTTCTAGACTGTAAGGTTTTGCCCACATTTACATCCATATGTATTCTATACCTTATATATAAGGTATATATTTTCCTTATGCCTTTTTGTGCATTACAGTCTAGGAACTGTAGATGAGAAATACAAGGAGTCTGCAAAAGTTGTTTTGCAGGTTGAGGCCGTAACTCAGGTGAGGGTGCTCATCTAACATGCCTCAAACCCTGGATTTTATGCTCAGCATAACCCCACCAAAAGTTTTCTGCGCTTATTTTGATTTTATCTTTTAAAAAAAGTTACTCTGTGTGTGTGTGTGTGTGTGTGTGTGTGTGTGTGTGTGTGCTAGCATGCGTGCCTGAGTGCAGATGTCTGCACAGTTCAGAAGAGGGTGCTGGATTACTGAAGCTGGATTTACAGGCACATGTGACCCATCAGATGTGGGTGCAGAGAACCAAACTTAGATCCTGTGGAAGAGCAGCAAGTGCTCTTAGCTGCTGAGCCACCACTCCAGCCTGTTTCTGTCTTAACTATGATGTAAATTCATCCACGACTCATTTTTTTATGTTCCATCTTTTTGCACTAGCTTTGCTTCCAATCTCTCTCATTTTCTATCTAAAAATGAAGTCCAAGAGGAGCCAGTTCAGTGTTTGAGCACTTCCTGGAATGTGTGAGGTGTGTGCCAGGCATGTAGTGCACATACACATGCAGGCAAACACTCGTACATAGAAAATAAAGGCAAATAAATGTTTAAAGACTAGATTTCCCACAGAAAGTTATCTTAGCTGTTCTCCAGAGTTCTGACATGTGCCACTTTTCTCATTCTGAACATTTCACAATTCTATTTTTTTTTTGTTTACTCAGAACATTATTTAGGAAACTTCTATGTAAATTCCTAAATGTAAAATTCTGAGTAGCTTTTGGAGGAATATGTTACTCTGGAGAAGAGGTTTTGCTTTTGTTTCCACAAAAAATGAGAGGCTGTGAATTCATTCTGAGTTAAGAAAACTAAGGTTTATTCAAGGAAAACCCTTGAAAAATCTGTTAGGAGTAAATGGCCCAGATGATCCCACATTTTAGAGCAGCTCTGTTGCAGTTTCCTCTCAGTTCTACATCCAGAACAACTTCAAGACTGCTGGCTGAGATGACCCAACCTCACTGAATACTCCAGTCAGGACTGGATCATAATCCTAAACTTTCTTTGGGTCCCCATAAGATTATTAGTGCCCCGAAACAGCAGGAAGTAGTCAAGGAAACTATGCTCACATTCCAAAAAAATGGATAATGAATGTTTGTCTTTGTTTAGGGTGTTGGTACAAGGTGTTATGGATAATAATCATGAAAAAAGGTAAACAAAGGAGATTGGATTCAGGGTCTTGTTTTGAAAAGAAAAAAAGGGGAACTGCTTTTGTATACTGTAAAGATTTGTCACTCATATTGGTTTAATAAAAATGCTGATTGGCCAGTAACCAGGCAGGAAGTATAGACAGGGCAACTGGACTAAGAAATCTGAGAAAAGAAAAAGCAGAGGGAGAGTCACCCAGCCAGATGCAGAGGAAGCAAGATGAGAATGCCTTACTGAGCAAAGGTACCAAACCATGTGGCTAAACATAGACAAGAATTGCAGATTAATTTAAGTTATAAAAGCTAGTTAATAATAAGCCTGAGCTAACAGGCCAAACAGTTAATAATTTATATATAAGCCTCTGTGTGTTGCTTTGGGACTGAGTGGATGTGGGAGCTGGTGGGACAGAAACTTCCATCTAGGTACTATAAGTTAAGAAAGCCTCTTTTTACCTAACTTACCTTTAATGTTTCTGAAAACTTCCAGAAGGGTAGATGAAAGTTGCAACATTTGCTTCTTTGACTGAAATCATCACCATACAAAGACTAATAGTGATTCAAACATGCCCTTCCTCGTGAAATTTCATACATTGTGATTTATTCCAGTTAAGAGAAAACATGGCGCTGGCAACATGGCTCGCTGCATAAAAGCACTTGTCATCCCATCCAGCCTGATGGCCTGAGCTCAAAACTTGAACCCACATAGTGAAAGGAGAGAACAGACTCCCATAAGTTACCCCCTAACATCCACTCATGAGTGCATATGTGTACACAAACACACACACACGCACACGCACACACACGCACACACACATACACAAACCATATAAATGAACACACACACTAAATAAATTGTAATGCAAAATTTACAGAAAATTTTGGGGTTTTTTGTTTATTTGTTTGTTTGGTTGGTTTTGGTTTCTTGAGACAGGGTTTCTCTGGGTAACTTTGGTGTCTATCCTGGAACTTGCTCTGTAGACCAGGCTGGCCTCAAAGGCACAGAGACCTGTTGATGGAGGCTGCTTGTTCATTCCCTGCTGCCCAGACCTGAAATAATCACACAGAAACTGTATTAATTCCAATACTGTTTGGTCTATTAGTTCATGCTTCTTACTGGTTAGCTCTTATATCTTAAACTAACCCATTTCTATTAATCTGTGTATTGTCACATGATTGTGGCCTACCAGTAAGGTTATGTCCAGTATCTGTCTCCTGCCTTGGCTACATGGCATCTCTTTGACTCTCTGCCTACTCTCTCTTTCTCTCTACATCTCTGTTTGGATTTCTGGTCTGGCTTTACTCTATTAAGCCATTGGCCAAAAGCAGTTTCTTTATTAAACAATGGCAATAAAACATATTCACAGCATACAGAGGGGAATCTCACATCACCTACTCTTTTCTGTCTAAATAAAAAGAAAGATTTTAACTTCAACATATCAAGATTACATATACAAAACAGGTGTCAAGCAAGAATTATAGCTACAATATTTATATTTATGTTACCTTTTATCATAACTAAGAAAACTATAATTATAACTATCTATTCTTCAACACCATCAAAAACTCCAGAAGGATATAATATTACCTAAGTTAACAGGAAGTGCATTGTAAGCAACTTCCAAAACTCTAGAATTGACAGAAACATCTCGCTGCCTGGTCAGTCACCCAAAGTTCTTCTATAACATTGGGGTACCCATCTTCAGCCTACAGGCCCATAGTATCTGGCAGACTTTTCCAAGAAGCAGGAAATTTCAAAGACAATTGTGCCTACTTTGGCAGTTTGTCAGTCACTTTCTCCCGTGTCTTGCAAAATGTCTGGCAGATTCACATGAAGCAGGAATCCTAAAGGACTGTCTCACTTTTAGACAAGTTCAGCAGTCATTTTTATGTGGGTCCTACATGTCCAGTTCATAAAACATAACATCAAGCAGTCCAGGCAAGAGCAGTTTCGTGCCGAAAAGTCCATAAGGAGCCTCCGTGATGCCCATCTTCTACTTGAAGTAGAATAGTGCTGCCAGAAGTAGATGTGTCTCACTGTCATGAAAAGTCCCAAGTCCTTAAAACATTTTAAATGTCATATTCTGTTAGTCTTTTAAAGGTTTGAAAAATAACTATCTGTTTAGTTTGATGTTAGCTGTTGGCTTGCTGTAAATAGCCTTTATTATATTTAGGAATGACCCTTGTATCCCTATTCTCTCCAAGACCTTTATCATAAAGGGGTGTTGAATTTTGTCAAATGCTTTTTCAGCATCTAATGAGATGATCATATGGTTTTTTTTTTCCTTCAGTTTATTTATATGATGGATTACATTGATAGATTTTCGTATGTTGAACCAGCCCTGCATCTCTGGGATGAAGCCTACTTGATCGTAATGGATAATTTTTCTAATGTGTTCTTGGATTCGGTTTGCCAGTATTTTATTGAGAATTTTTGTGTCGATGTTCATGAGTGAGATTGGCCTGTAATTCTCTTTCTTGGTTGGGTCTTTGTGTGGTTTAGGTATCAGGATAACTGTAGCTTCATAAAAGGAATTTGGCAATGACTCTTGTGTTTCTATATTATGAAATACCTTAAGGAGTATAGGTATTAGGTCTTCTTGGAAGTTCTGGTAGAATTCTGCATTGAAACCATCTGGTCCTGGGCTCTTTTTGGTATGGAGGTTTTTGATCACAGTTTCTAATTCTTCGCGACTAACAGGACTATTTAGAATGTTCACCTGGTCCTGGTTTAACTTTGGTATATGGTACTTATCTAAAAAAAATGTCCATTTCTTTTACATTTTCCAATTTTGTGGTATACAGGCTTTTGTAGTAAGATCTAATGATTCTCTGAATTTCCTCTGTGTCTGTGGTTATTTCTCTTTATCATTTCTGATCTTATTAATTTGCGTGTTTTCTCTCTGCTGTTTGATTAGTTTGGCTAGGGGTTTGTCAATCTTGTTGATTTTCTCCAAGAACCAGCTTTTTGTTTCATTGATTCTTTGGATTGTTTTCTGTTTCCATTTTGTTGATTTCTGCCCTCAGTTTGATTATTTCTAGTCTTCTACTCTTCCAAGGTGAATCTGCTTCTTTTTTTTTCTAGCGCTTTCAGGTGTGCTGTTAAGTCTCCAATGAGTGCTTTCTCCGTTTTCTTTAAGTGGGCACTTAGTGCTATGAACTTTCCTCTTAGCACTGCTTTCATTGTGTCCCATAGGTTTGAGTATGTTGTGTCTTTGTTTTCATTAAATTCAAGAAAGACTTTAATTTCTTTCTTTATTTCTTCCTTGACCCAGGTGTGGGTCAGTAGTTGACTGTTCAGTTTCCATGAGTTTGTAGGCTTTCTGGGGGTAGCATTGTTGTTGAATTCTAATTTTAATCCATGGTGATCTGACAGGACACAGGTGGTTACTAATATTTTTTTGTAACTGTGGAAGTTTGCTTTGTTACCGAGTATGTGGTCAATTTTCGAAAAGGTTCCATGAGCCGCAGAGAAGAAGGTATATTCTTTTTTATTTGGATGGAATGTTCTATAGATGTCTGTTAAGTCCATTTGGTTCATTACCTCCATTAAGTCTTTTAAATCTCTGTTAGGTTTCTGTCTGATTGACCTGTCCATTGGTGAGAGAGGAGTGTTGAAGTCTCCTACTATTAATGTATGTGGTTTGATGGCTGGATGGAGATAGAGACAGAGCCCCACATTGGAGCACCAGACTGAGCTCCCAAGGTCCTGATGAGGAGCAGAAGGAGAGAGAACATGAAAAATAAAGTCAGAACCGTGAGGGATGCGTTCAACCACTGAGACGGCGGGACAGAACTAACGGGAGATCACCAAGTCCAGTTGGAATGGGACTGATGGGACATCCGACCAAACCAGACTCTCTGAAAATGGCTGACGGTGGAGGCTGACCGAGAAGCCAAGGACAATGGCGATGGGCTTGGTCTCTACGACAAGGATGGGCTCTGTGTGAGCCTTGTCAGTTTGGTTGATCACCTTCCTGGACCTGGAGGGAGTTGGGAGGACCTTGGACTCAACATAGTGTAGGGAACCCTGATGGCTCTTTGGTCTGGAGAGGGAAGGGGTGGGGGTATGGGTAGAGGGGAAGGGAGGGAAGGAGGAAGGGGAGGGGAGGAGATGGAAATTTTTAATAAAAAAAGAAAAAAGAAAAATAACTATCCATCTGAAATATATCTCTGTATGTCTAGAAAACCTAATTAACATGACTACAAGTTTCACTGTTATATGACTGTCTAAATGAGTTGCACAAACCAAGATACCTTAATGAAAAGCAGAAATATACATATAACAAAACTGACCTTAAATTTATATCAATAAACCAAGATCCATACCAATGCAAAGTATTCATCTCTATAGCATACCTCCCTTTAAATGCAAATAAACATTTATAAACAATATTTGGGAATTTCGGCATAGTTGTCTCCAAACAGCTTCCTGCTTTTGGTTGGGCAAAGTATTTTCTTTTGGGGAGTTTCATGGAGACCTTTGGGGGAGAGGGGTCTTGGTCCATCAAACCACATTAGTCTGGAATGATTCCATAGGTTCTCATCCTCTGTGGAAACAAAATCAGAACCTCTTTTCCAAAACAACATATCCTTAGACCCAAATTTAGAAGTCAAGATACCTTTAAAATGTATATGTTGGTTTAGTTTAGCAGCCCATACAATAAAATATATCTTTGTACTTAACTCATTCACAGTCAAAAAATTCAGAGAAAACACAACAATATATATAATCCAGACTCTCTGTGTATATCCCATCTTTATGTGGTTTATTTTTCTTACTCTATTACTTTTTAATACAAGTTTAATATTTATTTAATTATCTTTACTACTTTAATCTATGACTTTACTCATTTATATTATAACTATTTTCTTTTTCCTCTCTCTCTCCTCTCTCTCTCTCTCAAGCATATATACATCTATCCAACATTGTGGCCCATTTAGAGGTCTTTTCTATCTGAACTTATCTTTATTGCATATCTGTAATAATTTTCTCACCAGGACTGCTTCTTAAAATGTTAAGCAGCATGGCTAGGACTAAGGCTGCTTTGCCTTTTGGCTCTGCCCAGCCCAACATGGCAGAGGTCTGTTCATTGCCATCCTCACCACCTCAACTCTGCTAACCAGTTGGCCCATGCTGCCACCAAATAACTTGCCGCATGCTGCCCACAATCTCCATTCAAGTCTTGGCCTCTAGAAGGAGGCAGAGTTTATGATGCCTGAACAAAACCACCCTTTCTTATGCTGAGTCATTTCTTAAAGAAGCCCCAACACCCCTGCTTGCCACCAGCAAACAGAGCCTACCTGAAAAAAAATGCAGCTACCAAGAAACTGTGCTTAACTCCTGTTTTTGTGGTTCTGGAAGCCCTCTTTTTTATTAAGTTTATTTTAGGTCTTATATGGATCCATGCCCCAGATGGTGGGTGCCATTCTATAGATGAAGACCTCTCATTTGTTCCCAGCCTCCCAGACCCAAAAAAATTACACAGAAACTGTATTAGTTGCAATATTGTTTGGCTAATAGGTTAAGCATATTTTTAGCTAGCTTTTATATCTTAAACAAACCCATTTTTATTAATCTGTGTATCTGCCACATGGCTGTGGCCTACTGGTAAGGTTCAGTCCAGCATCTGTCTCCTGCAGTGGTTATGCGTCTCTTTGACTCTGCCTACTTTCTCTATATATCTCTGTTCAGATTTCCTGCCTGGCTTTACTCTGTTAAACCATTGGCTGAAAGTAGCTTCTTTATTAACCAATGGCAATAAAACATATTTATAGCACACAGAGAGGAATCCCACATCAGAAATCTGCCTGCCTCTGTTTTTCAACTGCTGGGATTAAAGGTGTACACAACCAATAACTGGCCAGAAAATATTTTAAGACTATAAAAAGTGACTTTTGAAACTGAATTTCTTAGTGTCTTCACCACTACAAGACTTGGAGGAAAGGCTGGGAGCCATTACCTGCACTCCCCATCTGTCTAGCTGAATGAGATTGCTTGGCTAGAACTTCATGGAAAATGGCTGTTTGGAAAATAAAGCTCCCTGGGGCCTTACAATCAACTTTCTTCATCTTTTTAAACCTATTGGGTTTAAATTTAAATCTATTGGGAAATCACTGTAAGACATATTTCACGGAAAGGATAATCAGATCCACTCAATACCACATGGAAAGATATAATAGCCTAAAATAAATTATTCATTTCCCTGTCTCTTAAGGAGTGTGCTGGAAGCAACTTCGGTGGTCGTTTCTGACTGAGAACCTTGGTTCCTTCCCAGTGCTGTGGGTGCAGGAACTCTGCCCATCTTCAGCATGTCTCTGCCACCCCTGCAGAGTGGTGGTTGCTCTGCTTGCCCTAACCTCCCCTGTCTCTGTTTTCAGATTTTGGTTTTGCTCATGAGACTTCCTCAAGCAACTTCCTTCCCCTTCTCATTGCTGTGGAAATAGTAACTAGGATACCAAACTCATTAGAATTTTCAGTAAAATGAGGTTAAATGAAACCCTAATAAAGGACTCTCTCATGAGTAAAGTATATGAGGCTTAAGACAAAGGCAGAATGACACTGTGCATATGGCTGCAGGCTCCATCTGGGATCTGTGGCTGTCTGGCAACTACTTGGCTACTTCAGGGCTCTTTTTATTCCTTTTCTATTTTTGTTCTGAATAGGTTAGTATGAGATAATTGTACTTTGACAAGATGAAATATGGCTATATTTTTAAAAAAACACCATATCTCAAGATAAGATAAAAGAGGTATCCTTGGCCATAGGATCAAACCACTCACCAAAGTCATGCCCCTTCCAACACACATGTAACTCAATATAAAACCAAGGCTGTGACCTATGCAGTTCAGTAGTCTAGAACTTCCTTAGCATGTCTAAGACCCTAGGTTCAGTCCCTATCTCTAGGCAAACAAAGGGGCGTAAATGCTCGGTAGTTGGCAGATAACCAAAGTGTAGATCTTTTATAAAATGAAGTAGTATTCATCTACACACCATGTATTATACATACATACATACAAACATACATACATACATACATACATACATACATACATAGAGGGAGGGGGCTAGAAATTGGTCACTGCCATAGTGGGTAGTTGGAGACAAGAGTATTGAAGGAAAATGCCTCCTTTGGGTCGGGAAAAACAGTCTGCGGTACATCTCATAAGGCCTCCTGGAAGGTCCCAGCAGGATCTACACTTCACTCTGTGGTGGTTATAATAGTGAATGTAACTGTGACACACTTGTGAGGATTCGCTAGATTGTGTTAACTAATTTGGGGAAGAGCCACCCTAAATGTGAATAGCACTGTGCCATGGGCTGGGTTTTGGAGGTCTGAAAAGGAGAGAGTGAGCTGAACACCAGCACACACCTCTCTCTGCTTCCTGAATACAGATGCAGTGTGACCCGTGGTGTCATGCATCCGCTTCCGTGCCTTCCTGCCACGATGCAATGTCTTCACCTGCCTTCACATATCTTCCTGAGCTAAACTAAGTCTTTCCTCATCACAGCAAGGACAGAAGTAAGCAAGGCACACCCTAGCTTTTTCTCACTCAGTAATGACCTCTGTGTTAGCTTTCTCTCTTCCTCCAGTATCATCCTCCTCGTCCCTGGTCCTGTTCCCCACACCCCAGTTTCCTATGCACAAGCCTTTACCTTAGGTTTTGCTTTGGAGAACAACAAAGTTAAAACACTGTAAAGCAAGGGTGTAGAGTTGCATTATCCATTGAAACCACAAGAAAAGATCCACTGGTGTCAGCGAGTCACGGAGCAGCTACTTAACTCTGGACATTTTAATCCATGTAAAAGAGAAAATACAGTTGTTTAGGTTGTTCTACATTGGGCTTTTGTTGCCTGCAGCGGAGTGTTTTTAAAATGGTACACAGATCAATCAAAGTCCTTGTTGGGAATCTTCTATTCAGGAGTGAAGGCAATAGATCAGCCTCTCTAGATGTGAATCTCATGGCTAAGAGTTACACAGCTTCTGCTTCCAGCCTGCGGGAATATTGACATTAGAGAAACAGAACAAAAGAGAAAGCCCAGGCTCCCTTTTCTCTTTTGACTTAAGATATTTCACACTTGCAGATAAGAATACTGTCTAGGTAGGAACTATGCTTGGCTTGAGGTGGCTTTCTATTAAAATGACAGTGCGGAGTAAAGTCAGTGCCTGTGAGTGAGTATTTGCATCCAATCATCTAAAAACCCTCTGAATGTATACACTAAATGATTGTGGGAAAATTCAGAGCAGATGAGGGGGAGAAAGCCACGGGTGTCTCTCCTACATTATATGTTCCTCCATTTTAAGAGACTAAAAAGTTGCAGGAATTCTAAAGTAGTAAGTATGTGCTGCCTAAGGTCATCTGTGATGACATAGAACCAGTATAAACAAGGATCCATTACAAATTTGACAAACACTATTGGCAAACCACCCAACCAACCTCAGTAGACTCCCAAAGATCACATTGCACAAAGAGACTGGAATGTAAGAGGCTGTACCCAGTTGCTGTGGCCATGGCCCTGCACACAGAGAAGTTCCTTCAAAATCTAACCCAAATAAACCTACAACCAAAGCTTAGAGAATATCCCCTGAACCGTTGTGTTCTGAAATAGGCATATTTTGTTTTGCTCCCTATCTCTCTTAGAACTTTAGACAGACAGCCGGGCGATGGTGGCGCACGCCTTTAATCCCAGCACTCGGGAGACAGAGGCAGGCGGATCTCTGTGAGTTCGAGACCAGCCTGGTCTACAAGAGCTAGTTCCAGGACAGGCTCCAAAGCCACAGAGAAACCCTGTCTCGAAAAACCAAAAAAAAAAAAAAAAAAAAAAAAAAAAAAAAAAAAAAGAACTTTAGACAGATAGGACACTCTAGAGCTTCCCCAGGTGAGTGAGTCCTACAGCAGGCATCTTGCTGGACTAACCTCGTCACACAGGCTGAAGAGATGGAGCCAGGAGCAGAAAGGAGAGGGCTATGGAAAACAGATAGGATGCTGGCTCAACAATGGTACACTCAGTACATGATGCCGTCAGACCACACAGTGATAGCATGCTCAGGATAGAGATGACACCTGGAAGCAGAGTGCATTCAATTGAAGAAATAGCAGGTGACAGTTCTGAGCAATGCCACTGGGATGTCAAATGACATCTGCAAGTGAGGGCAGAATCCAAGGAAAAGACAAAGAAGATCCTGAGATGCTGGGGGGCAGGGTCTGCTGTGGTAGATCAATCTGAAATCTGGCCAGAGGTACTGAGGCAAAAATTCAGTTATGTAAAAATTTGTTACACTTATCACATACTGTGTACTTTAAATTCATATTGCATTTAATTCTGCCCAAAATCCCTGTGAGGAGGAGGAGGAAAATTTCTCTTTTTTCTGAAGTAAAGAAACAAAGCAGACAAAGAGATGGATGACTAAGAGCTACCCAGCTCGTGTAGCGCTCACTTAACTCTGGTTGCCACAACAGAACGCCACAAGGTAGAGGCTTGTGTCCTCATAGTTCTAGAGGCCGTAAGGATGCAAGTCAGAGCAACGTGTTGGCAGCCTTAGTGTTGGAGAGGCCCCTCTCCTGCCTCACAGAAAATCATGGTCTTGATGTGTCCTCAGATGGGGCCTTCACTGTGTGCTCACAGAAAGTCATTCCTGTCCTCTTCCTCTTCCTATAGAGGCATCCAGTCCCATCAGACTGAGGCCCTGTCCTGATGACCTCAGTCCGCTGTGATTACCTCCCTCGAAGGCCCTATTGATAAACACAGTCTATTAGGGGCAGGATCTTCATGAGTGTAAAGAAGAAACAACTCAGATGATGAAGTAGCAAGCGCAGTGTGGTGTGACTTAACATTTGTTTTTAACGATTTATTTCACTGTGTCTTTTATTGAGGTGCATTTTGACTTATGACTAAGTTTGGGAGCGCTTTTTGTTGTTTGCACATGTGTGTGCCCAAGTGGAGGTCAGAATCTGACATCAGCCTTCTTCCTCAGTCACTCCCCACCTTAATTCACTGGAGGGGGATGTCTTACTGAACCCGCAATTCACTGATTCAGCCAGCCTAGCTAACTTACCCTGGAGCTTCCCCGGCTCTCCATAGTAAGGGCATTGCAAGTTGATTACGGCTTTTATGTGGGTTCTGGGGTCATTATGCTTATACTGCAAGAGCTTTACCCTCTGGTCCATCTCCACAACCCGCAGGAGGTTTTAATACGCGTATCATCCACCTGGCCCATTCTAAGGAGCATGTGGCACAGTACAGGACTCATGAGTTTGGGGGACCATTTAGCTTCTGAGCTCTCCCATCTCCTGAACAACCAGTTTCCTACCTTAAATGCCGTCTGCTTCGGATACTCACTCTCCTTCCCTAGTCATTCTTTTCCGTTATGCTCCGTTATGACTGACGTAGGAGCTGAAGCAATTGGAAGCCTACTGTGGAGCCCACGGCAGAGGCTAAAAGCTGGAGAATTTAGAAACACAGCTTTCCCCAAGGGATTATCAGGCGCTGCACTGACCCTTGCCTTCCACAGGGTGGCATCTTGATTTTCCACATCCTTAGCAAATCCAGCCCGTCTTGATGCGTTCAATGTGAATGACTCGCTCTGTCTCAAGCGGAGCTTTGAAAGCTGCCAAGCCTAGAGACGCCCTCGTCATGTTTCCCCAGCTATTATTACAACAGTAAGCTACTGAGTGGATTTCCCCAACTACTCTGTTTTCTCTTCTTTGTTTTTGGCTCTTTATTTTTGTTTGTTTGTTTTCATTTATTTGTTTTTGAGACAGGGTCTTATATAATACAGGCTTGCCTCACACTCGTTGTATAGCAGAGAACAACCACAAACTTCTGATTCTTCTGCCTCTCTGTCCGAAGTGTCATAGGTTTATGACAGGCAGTCTGGGGACAGAATCTAGAGTTTCAGGCAAGCCAGGCAAGCACTCTACCAATTGAGCTACATGGCAGTTAAGGTTTCTATTGTTGTGAAGAGACGCCATGACCACCGCAACTCTTTTAAGGAAAAACATTTAATTGGGGTGACTCACTTACAGTTTCAGAAGCTCAGCCCATTATCATCATCGTGGGGAACATGGTAGATGTGATGCTGGCTACATGTTGACCAGAAAGCAAAAGGAAGTGGACTGTGACACTGAGGGAAACTTAATCACAGGAAACCTCAAAGCCTGCCCGCACAGAGACACACTTCCTCAAATAGGGCCACACCTACTCCAGCAAAGTCACGCCTCCTAATAGTGTTGCTCCCTATGAGCTTATGGGGGCAGTTACACTGAAGTTACCACAGTGGTCTTCCATGTGTGTCTTTTCAATATCTCACTTGCCCGTATAAACTGTCTGGGGAAAGAAGGGTGCACTCTGAAGGAGGGTGTACTCTGGAGGAGGGTGTACTCTGGAGGAGGGTGTACTCTGGAGGAGGGTGTACTCTGGAGGAGGGTGTACTCTGGAGGAGGGTGTACTCTGGAGGAGTTTTCAGCAGTTTGTAGGTGTTGCACTAACTTTTGGGAGAGGAGAAGAGAGGCGAGGAAACAGAAACTGAGACTTACCTGGGGTCAAAATGCCTGTTGAGTTCCAGTGGCCACACATTCTGCCTAAAATGTGACGTCCATGCTGAGTGGGTTTCCAAGCCTGCTGCATCCGTACCTCCACCTCTAGTTTGGCTATACAGCTAAGCCTTGCCTTTGCAGCAGACGGCAGGCTGCATGGGCAGGCTCGCAGCCCTGTGTGCCTCGGACTTCTCCAGAACCACAACAGGTAGGAGTCAAGTATTTTTTTTCCCTCAGCCCAGCAAAGAGCTGTTTGCCTGCCCAGCTCAAAGAAATGGGGGTGCGGTTTTCAGGTGGTGAAAGGGAACCCGATAGTTCCCATCTCTCCAGTCCCGTGGATAAATCACTTCAGAGACCCACCGTGAGATGACCTGGCAGCTAAGTGGGGGGAAGTAACCCCTAAAAAGAAAAAGAAAGAATCCTGTTAGTCACGGAGCTTTTCATGGGAGCCACGGAGCCGGCTCTTGCTGTCTGGGAGAATAATAAAACCACAGCCCTGTACTGTATCCGTTTCGCAAACAAAAGCGACTTCTCAGAATGAAACGGCCTGGGATTTCTGAAGTGGATTTAGTTTTCACTGGGGAAAGACATAGATTCAAAAAGGGAGCTAGAGCCTCTGAAGAAAGTCAAAGAAGCAAAGAAGCTCACTATTCAAATAAGAGAACCCAGGCTGCCAGGCAACTCAGCTCTGCCAGCTATTCCGTGCCCAGTGAGCACACAGCAGTCTCCGCGACCTGGAATTTTCCCACGGTGAGCCAGCAACAACAGAGACCCTGGGGAATGCCAGTGCTGACTTTTAGATATCGGAAAGTAGGGTACAAAGGAAAAAGTGAAAGTGAGAGGCTGGAGAGATGACTTGGTGGCTGAGAGCACTCGTTCCTCTTGCAGAGGACCTGGGTTCAATTCCAGGACCCATGTAACTGCCAACTATCCGTAACCCCAGTTCTACGGAAATCCAACAGGCACACGTGTGGTGCTCATACATATATACAAAACACTCAGACACTTAAAGTAAAATAAATAAATCTCTATAAGAATACATGGAAGAAAGGTTTCACCCCAAACTTAAAAGCAACACCATAACATTTTCAAGACATGAATGACAGGCCCCAAAGCACACTGACTATGAGAGAGATGTTAAGAATAAGAAACACTGATTGGAAAATTGTTCAAAGGGGGAAGAAGCCTCAGAAAGAAAGAGTACTACCATACAAGGAGAAACATGGCTTATCCCAATAAAAGAGTAGATGTGGAGTTGGCTGTCAGTCGTGCTGCCTGCCCTGATACCAACCAGCATCCAAGCACTTAGGCAACAGGGCTCTGAGTTCCAGTCAGTCTGGGCTACACAGCAGGACTCTGTCTCAAAGGGCCTAAAACAAAACCAAAAGCATCGCCGAGCCTGATTCACGTCTCCTAAGAAGCGGTTTGTATGAGGCAGAGCACTCCCTTAGCCCCCGTGTCCTAGTCAGTATCCCAGTGTGCAGTTGCTGTGAAGAGACACCATAACCACAGCAAGAGAAACGCATTTAATTGGAACTTGCTTACAGTTTCGCAGGTTTAGACGGTTATTATCATGGCTAGGAGCACAGTACCACTCAGGCAGACCTGGTGCTGGAGAAGGAGCTGAGTGTTCTACATCCAGATCCACAGTATCAGGAAGAAGGAGCTACTGGGCCTGATTTGGGTTTTTGAAACCTCAAAGTCCATCTCCAGTGACACACCTCCTCCAACAAGGCCACACCTCCTAATCCTTCTCAAGTAGTGCCACTCCCTAATGACTAAGCCTTCAACTATATGCGCCTATGGGGCCGTTCTAATTCAAACCAGCACACCATTCCTCATGCAGCTTGTGGCTTTTGGTATTCTCTTTCTCCAAAGGCAGCGTGGGCACTCAGACTTTGCCAAGGAAAGAGTGCTCCTCTAAATTATTCACGCCACTTCCCAGAAGCACTTCCTGTGTTAGTCCCAGTGAGAGTGAGCAATACTCTAACAAAGGACTCCTGCTAAAACCTCAGTTACGCAGAAATTTGTCTACTTCAAGCCAGATACTAATGCCATGAATCTGACCACCTTAACAGTGGCCATTTACATTCTATGGGTTGGATAACATTGTTTTTGAAATGAAATGCTGACTTCTAAAGTTAAGGATCTTAACTTTCAACTAAAATATCCATGTATCTAAAAGTACTTTTGATCTTACTTCCAAATTTTGTTCTTATCTCTGTGTCTTATTTTGTATATCAATAATGACATAAAAAGGTTTATCTTAATACCCAACCCATCTTTCTAAATCACTGATTGATCTGGCCACACTTTTGTTTGTGCTGCAGATAACTGGGGAAATGTTTTACCCAGACCCACTCTGGTAGGTCCCACCCCTGGCTACTGGATGCTGGGGAGACCGCGGCAGTAATGCCCACAACTGCACATAAGACACAGGGCATGTGACCTTGCTCCTCTTCCTACCAGTAGGTGAAGTGGCCTCCCCTCTGTTTTCATCTGGGATGGACTTTGTGTTTGCTTTGGATGGCAGACTGGCAGAAGGGACTCAGAGTGACAGCTAGGCTTAGGCCTCAGGAAGCTTTGGGAGTTCTATTTTCTGTTCTTAGAGACCCCTGGCTCTGTGTAAGGAAAGCCAGAGTATTCTACCAGAGTCTTACAGCCAGCACCAACTCGTTGGCTGACACCAAGCCCAGGAGAATGCAAGACAGTCACATGAGAGCATGCATTCCAGTCAAGGACAGTCAGCACCTGGAGAGACCCTTGTCTTTCCATTCTGTCCCGTTCACAAGTCAGTAAGGAAATTACTGCTTGTCATGGCTGTTCTTAGTTATCAATTTGACTGCATCTGGAAGTAGCTAAAACCCAAATGGCTGGGCATACTTGTAAAGTATTTTTTTCTTAATTAAATCATTTGAAGTGGGAAGACTGATCCTAATCCAGATCTTTGAGATGGGAAGATCCACCTTCAACTCAGATCCTTTCAGGTGGGAAAACCCACCCTTAATCTGGGACACAGGTTCTGCTGGCAGCCTGTGTGGAGGGCATGGAAGAAGAAGGCTGTTTGCCCTCACCTTGCTAGGAAGTCCATTCCTTCACAAACATTAGAGCCTATTTCTTTGGAATTCCCGTGTTTACTGAAGACCAGCTGAGACAGACAGCCACATGCAATACAATGAGGAGCCTCCTTCAGCCAATGGCCTTTGAGAGGCTGGACCAGGTTGGGCGTGACCTTGGGTATCAAAAAAAAAAAAAAATACACACCCTTCCCTTCCTTCCCCTCTCTCTTTCCCCCTCCCTTCCTCCCTTCCTCCCTTCCTCCCTCATTCCCTCCCTCCCCCCCCCTCTCTCTTTCCTCTCCTCTCCTGGATGTTGGATTCGGTTCCTGTTCCCCCTTTGTGCAGAGGACTGTAATCTGTGAGTTCCCCTTTAATTAAAAAAAAAAACCTTATTATACTTATTTTTGAGTTAGTGTGAAATTAATTTATTCGCGTTCTACTTCATCTGCAGCCCAGCGTGGGTACAAGCCCGCACTTACTGGAACCGGCACCACCGCTTCCCGCCCGGTCCCTCCACATTAACAGCATGCTGCTGCAACCTCTCCAGCCGCTGGGGGGGGGGGGGGGGTTCCCCACAGCGATAGCTGAAGCACCATATCCACCCTTCAGCGATTGGCCAGGTTTTAGGTTCCTTTCTTATTACAGCCACCTAAAAACTCTCCATGTACCCCATGACACCTGAAAGTAATTTTGGAAGATGACGTCCCCTCTCCCAACAGAGTTTGTTCTCAGGGTTAGGGACATCAATTAGGGGTTGATTATAACTGGTATAAGGTTGGGTCTTGGGGTAGAAATTATGAAGACTCAGGGATCTATTTGAGGGAAAAAAGGGGAAATTGGATGGGAAAATAGGTAGATTAGTGTGAGCTTACTCACACTAATAATAATAATGAGTAATAGAATAAATACTTGTGAGCTATTGTTTATAGACAATTTATATTGGTTTAGGTTCTTCTATATTGATACAAATTCAAGTTATATTTGTTATATTGAATATGTTCCTATTTCTGTTTACAATATTTGTACACCTATGCAAAGTTATTTTGTCAGATTGCATGCATGCATGTCTCTACCTCTGTTTAAGACATTTTGTATACAATTTTAGGATACAATTTTAGGATATATTTATCATATTACATTATACATTTCTACCTCTGATCAAGATATTTATATATTGTTTACATTTTGAGGCCATTGTCCTCATTGTTGCACAGTTGTTTAAAAATGTCTAATATTCTAATATGAAGTCTTAGTTTTTTAAATTATACAGGTATTAAGTATTATAGGTCAATAGTCATCCATGTTTGTCATACTTATAGTTAGATAAATCAGGTTCTTTAGATACATAGAGATTGTATTCTGCATAGGTAGGTAATCTTCAACCACTTCAAAAAAACTATAAAATAAGGCATTTAAATAACTTAGGGTTCGCCGGGCGGTGGTGGCGCACGCCTTTAATCCCAGCACTCGGGAGGCAGAGGCAGGCGGATCTCTGTGAGTTCGAGGCCAGCCTGGTCTACAAGAGCTAGTTCCAGGACAGGCTCTAAAAAAGCTGCAGAGAAACCCTGTCTTGAAAAACCAAAAAAAAGAAAAAAAAAAAGAAAAAAAAATAACTTAGGGTTCTATTGACTTGAGACATGATTGCTCCTGGCAATTCCCAAGAGAATGTTGAGCACCAAACACACTCCACTTGGAGCTTGTTTTCTTTTTGGCAAAACTGGCTTTTGGGCAATGAACTGCCTGTGCCTCAACCACTGACAAAATGCACGGTGTCCAGACTGGACAAGCAGGATACAATCAAAAAGACTGTCAAACCTTGCCAAGAGAGGATAAAACAGTTTTGAAAATTTTTCCTGCCTCTGAAAATGGTCTGTCAGTTACTCTAGGCCTTAGCCAAAGTTGGTTGCTCCAACGTTGCAAATGAGACTTTGGGTGATTGCTCAGGTAGCCACTAGTCTCTGTCATTTGTTGTGCATTTTAGAAGCTTCTTAATTGCACTTCCTGCCTACACAAGTAATCTATACAAGTAATATTATCTCTCTTCTCTGGCCTTAAATGGGGTTAAAGACTAGATAGTCGTAGTTACTTTCCTTTTATGACTTATCCAAGCCATTTTTAATACAAGAGTTAGACTCCTTAGGATAAAATAATTATTAAAACATTTAACATATCTTTTTTGCTTAATACTGTTTATGCTTGTTGTAATTCTAATTTTTATACTTGGTATTTGTTCTTATTGTATATAGTTTTGTATTGGGCTTGGAGCTCTCTTATTTAGACAAAAGGGGGAGGTGATGGCCTTTGAGAGACTGAACCAGGTTGGGCATGGCCTTGGGTACAAAAAAAATGCACCCCTCTTCTCTCTCTCTCTCTCTCTCTCTCTCTCTCTCTCTCTCTCTCGCCTGGATGCTGGATTCGGTTCTTGTTCCCATTTGTGCAGAGGACTGTGATCTGTGAGTTCCCCTTTAATAAAAAATCCCGATATTTGATTCCGAGTTAGGGTGGAATTATTTTATTCATGTTCTCCTTCATTCATGGGCTGAACAATAACTGGATTCCTGGACCTTCCATTGGGAGACAATCATTGCTGGAGTAGGTGAGTCACAGCCTGCACATTCTGCGAACCATTGTAAAAAAAATCCCCTTTACAACAATAAGGACACTAAGAGAGACTTACATAGATCTAATCTACATGGGATGGAAAGTAAAAAAAAGACAAGATCTCCTGAGTAAATTGGGAGCATGGGGACTTTGGGGGAGGATTGAAGTAGGTAAGGGAGAGGCAGGGAGGGGAACAGAGAAAAAATGTAGAGCTCAATAAAAATCAATTTAAAAAATCCCCTTTATAATATGTGTGTGTGTGTGTGTGTGTGTGTGTGTGTTACATATATATGTTCTGTTTTTCTGGAGAATCCTCACTAATACAGATTTTGGTACCAGAAGTGGTTGGTTCTGGAGCAATACTAATACAAGGATAATTTTTTTTTTTTTTTTTTTTTTTTTTAGTATCTGGAATAGGCTTTCCATTTTGCCAACTCCTACAGTTACCAAAGCCTCTTCAGTTACTGACGTCTCTCCTGGGAGCTTGGAGAGTCCTGAAGTTCATAGTATGAACTATTTACAAACACATTTTGTTTATCTTGATTCACCAGTTGTGAGAGGCAATGAATTTGCTGACTCTTCATATAGAACTTTCGACAGTTTGTAGAAAACTAAGAAAAATGATGATGCATTGGTTGTTCTGAGGATCTCTGGATAAACTGACAGAAGAATGAGCTCTGTGATGAGATTAACCAGTGTCTAGCATCTCAAAGTACAGTGAAGGCTAAAACTGAAGGGCTCCAGATGCACAGAATCAGTCTTAAATTTCTAAGCGTGCTCCGGATAGGAGTGTTCTCTCTAGCAACCAGAGTTCAAGCTGTGGAAAATCAACCGAAGCCCTCATTATAAGGTTGACTGAATTACAGAGGAAATTCAAGTCCCAGCTGCAGAGGATGTCAGCAGCTAGTGTGGATTTTAAGGGTGAAGGATAATGGCAGAAGAAGCGTGAAGCTGGACCAGTCTGAGTTGTTGGATACGAACACACTAAGGGCAGAGTCTAGGTTTAGTATGGAAATTCGCATAGGAAAAAAAGTGTCAAACGCTTCTTTGAATATGGCTGAAGCGTTTGTCAAAAGATGGCCTGCAGGAAAAGGAGTTGGAGATGCCCGATAGCCCTTGGCTTAGCATCCATGAGGGGATTTTAAAGCTCAGGGAAACTGCAATGCTAGAATGGGTAGGCGGTGTAAAACCTAACCCTCCACCATGGGAAGGCCCAGATGACACGCCCTTCACTAATCCTGTAAGACACAAAATGGTGAGGGGGTGCCAGCCATTAGAAGAATTTTGTTGTAGCCTCTTTCCTTGTGCCGGACCTTAGGTTCGGAGATGCTGCTGCACAGTTGGGTGAATTAAGTGCAGTGGGTCTAATTGGGCCGCAAAGTAAGCAAGACCAGGTGGCAGCACTGAATTGCCAAGGGTGATTATCTTAATGGGCAGTACAGGTAAAACAATGTCCATAAGGGCCTGCCCTGCCATGGTCAGCACAGGCAACGTGAATTTAGTGACAGCATGACTCATATGGACTTCAGGTACTGCCTGACCAATCATGGTGTTTCCAGGAATGAAATAGACAAGAAGTTTATTGTATTTTTGCTTGATCTACATAAGTGGAAAAATTCTCAAACAAATGAAAGAAAGACCACATTGGATCATGGCAAAAGGGAGTCTCATGAAACAATTTCCAGCCTTTAGACCCAGTACCCTCTGAATAGAGCCGTGGCTAGGTTTCTCTGAGGAAGGACCTTGATAAAATACCTAATAGTTTTATTATGAGCCTTTCCCCAGCCCTTCCCCAGAGGAACCTTTGGCCTTTTACAAGGGTAACCGCACACTGGGGGAAAGGAAATAAGCAGACTTTCCAGGGCCCATCGGATTCTGGTTCTGAGTGGATGCTGATTCAGGGAGACTCCCAAGAAACATCATGGCTCTCCAGCTAAAGTAGGAGTTTATGGAGGTCAGGTGATAGTGGGGTTTTGGCTGAAGTCTGACTCACAGTAGGTCCAGTAGGTCCCCAAATTCATCCTCTGGTTATTTCCCCAGTATCATTGGGATAGATATACTTAGAAATTTGCAGAATTCTCCCATTGGTTCACTGAGCTGTGGAGTGATGGCTATTATGGTTGGAAAGGCTAAATGGAAGTTTTAAAATTGCCTCTGCCAGGGAAAAGAATGAGTCAAAAATAGTATCACATCCCTGAAATAAATGAAGAAATTAGTGTCATTATCAAGGACTTGAAAGATAAAAATTTAGTTCAAAGGGATTTTGATTATCTCTCTCTTATACAAATATATCACATTGGTTTATGATATTGGTGACATTATGCTGATTAGACCAAGTGAGTAGGAGATAACAACCACTCTGGACTTGTTGATAACACCTAAGTGCCTCAAAGGTGCATCAGAATAAATCCAGCCAATATTCAAGGGCCATCTACCTCAGTGAAATTGCTAGGAGTCCAGTGGTTTGGAGCATGCAGAGTTGCTCCTTCTAAGATGAAGTTATTGTGCCTGGCCCCTCCCATCAACAAGAAAGGAACACAATGTTTATGAGGCCTATTTGGATTCTGGAGTGTAGTGGTTTGAATAGGAATGGCCCCATAGACCCATGTCTTTGAATGGTTGGCCCATAGGGAGTGGCGCTATTAAGAGATAGGGCCTGTTGAACTAAGCATGGCTTTGTTAGAGGAAATGTGTCACTGTGGAGGCAAGCTTTGAGGTCTTATAAGTTCAAGTCTGGCCAGTGTGACACAGTTGCTTCTACTGCCTGCAGATCAAGACGTAGAACTCTCAGCTCCCTCTCTGACACCATGTATGCATGCACTCCACCATGAATATATAATGAACTAAACCTCTGAAACTGCAAGTCAGCCCCAATTAAATGTTTTCCTTTGTAAGAGTTGCTGTGGTCATGGTGTCTCTTCACCGCAACAGAAACTGCACATTCCTCACTTGGGTGTGTTGACTGGGAAAGCTGCTAACTTTGAACGGGGTCTGGAACAGGAGAAGCTCTCCAACAGGTCCAGGCTGCTGTGAAGCTGCTCTATCACGTGGACCATGTGATCCAGCAGACCGGATGGTATGGCTGTTTGGAGTCTTTGGCAGGCCCCTATAGGCGAACCACAGAAGAGGCCTTTGGGATATTGGAGCAAGGCTCTAGCATCATCTGCAGACAGCTATTCTCCCTTTGACAGACAGCACTTGGCCTGCTGTGGTACTTTAGTGGAAACTGAACATTTGACAATGGACCGCCACGTTACCAGGCGACCATCATGTGCTGAGTATCATCTGACCCACAAAATCACAGACTACAGTATGCACAACAGCAATCCATTAAGTGGTATATGCACACCTGGGCTCGACAAGTCCTGAAGGCTTAAGCAGGTTGCATGAAGAAGTTTCCCAAATGCCTACGGCTTCTACCCCAGTTGTGATGCTGTTTTCTGCCAAGCATGCTTCTATAGCTTTGTGGTGGGACATGCCCTATGGTTGGTTGAAGAGACGACTGGGGCCTGGTTTATTCATGGTTCTGTATGTTATTCAGGCACCACCCAGAAAGTGGACAGTTGAAGCAGTTCAGTCCCTTTCTGGGACAACCCTAAAGGACACATGTGAAGGGAAATTTTTACAGCGGGCAGAACTTTGGGCAACATAGAGTTATAAATTTTGTTTGGAAAGAGAAATAATCGAATGTGCAATTGTTCGCTGGTTCTTGGACTGAAGTCAATGGATTAGCTGTATGGTCACGGCTTAGAAAGAGCATAATTAGAAAATTGGTTAGGAAGACATCTGGGGAAGAAGTATGTGGATAGATCTCTCTGGTGAAGGATGTGAAGACACTTGTGTTTCATGTAAATGTTCATCAAAAGGTGACTTCAGCTGAGGAAGAGTTCAACAACCAGCCAGATAGGACGAATCATCCTATGAGCCATCAACCTCTTTCCGTGGCCTTCCTTGCCTTTGCCCACTGGGTCCATAAACAAAGGGACCATGGTGACAGAGATGGGGGTCTTACAGAGGCTCCACACATGGACAGCACTCATCACGGCTGACAAGGCTACAGCTGTTGTTAAGTGCCAGGTCTGCCAACAGCAAAGACCACCTGAGCTCCAGGTATGGCACCATTTCCTGGGATGACCAACCAGTGACCTGGTATCAGGTTAGGACTCTGGACCACTTCCTCTGTGGAAAGGACACTTTGTCTGTATTGGCTTAGATTCTGGTTATGGGTTGGCCTTTCCTGCACGTAATGCTTCTTCCAAAACATCATCTGTGGACTTACAGAATGCCTTATCCACCATTGTGGTATTCTGCAGAGTATTGCTTCTGACCAAGGAACTCCTTCACAGCCAGAGAAGCGCTATAAGTGGGCCCACATTCACGGAAGTCATTGATCTTACCAAATTCTCCACCATCCCAACAGCTGGCCTGACAGGAAGATGGAATAGCCTTTGGAAGACACAGTGCTAATTAGGCTGCAGTAGCCTGGAGGGCTGGTTCTCCAGGAGCAGGTTTAAGCTTTGAATCCGCAGCCAATATATGGCATCATTTCTCCTATAGCCCAGATTCATGGGTCCAGGAATCAAGAGGTGAAAATAGAGTGGCTCCCAGTGACTCTAGTGACCCACTAGGAAAAAATTGTCTCCTGCTCCTGCAATCTCAAATTCTGTTGGCCTAGAAGTTGTTGTGGTTCCAGACAGGGGAGTGGCTCTGCCAGAAGCCACAACATTCCATTGAACTGGAAGCTCAGGCTTCCCCCGGTCACTCTGGGCTTCTGATGTCCTTAAACCAACAAGCTAAGAAAGGGATAACAGTGTTACGAGGGGTGATTAATCCAGGTAGATTATCAAGGGAAAATTGGATTGCTTCTCCACAGTGGAGATGCTTTAGGGTGTGTCTTGGCGCTACTGAGCCCTGTGTTTAAAGTCAATGGGAAAAGGGCAGTGGTGGCACACACCTTTAATCCCAGCACTTGGGAAGCAGAGGCAGGCAGATCTCTGTTCAAGGCCAGCCTGATCTTCAAAGCAAGTTCCAAGGGAAGGGAAGGAGGGGGGAGGGAAGGGGAGGGAAAGAGAGGGGAGGGGAGGGGAGGGGGGGGAGGGGAGGGAAAGAGAGGGGAGGGGAGGGGAGGGGAAGGGAGGTAAAAAAGCTATAAAAACAAAAACAAAAAAATCTTTGCCAGGCGTTGGTGGCACACACCTTTAATCCCAGCCAGCACTTAGGAGGCAGAGGCAGGTGGATCTCAGTGAGTTCAAGGCCAGTCTGGTCCACAGGATCTAGTTCCAGGACAGCTAGGACTGTTACACAGAGAAACCCTGTCAGGATGACAAAGGGCACACAGACCCATCAGGAATGAAGGCATGGGTCACTTCTCCAGAAAAAGAGCCAATACCTGCTGAAGTGCTCTCTGGAGGTTGAGGAAATCCAGAAGAAGAGCCATGTTGTCCTGGCTGTTCCTGATGTGTTTCTATAGTGGCATTTAAGCCTCTGGGTTGGGGAAGGTTGTAATTCTAGGTGCTGGCATCTGGCATTGTCTTTGTTGGGTGGGTATTTTGTTCCTTGGTTTCTGTTGCCCTCTGGTTCTTAGGAGAGTGTGGTGGCTGTGTGTTGCCTGGTAAGAAATTCTTCTGGGATCCTGATAGGTGTGGCCAATGGAGCTCCAGGCATGATGTATTTCTAGGTATTGGGAGCTGACACTTAGAAATGGGGGAAACCTTAGGAGGAGATGCTGAGGTGCTCACAGGAGGGGCGAAAGCAGGGTGCTCCACCGGGGTGTGCTTAGTACGTTGGGGATGGAGGCACAGAGTGAGGAGAGGCCACAGCAGAAGGTCAGCACCAGAGCTGGCGATGAAAATGATAGGCTGATTAAGGTCACGTGACCACTTGCAGAAATGAGGGTTATGATTGATATGAGTGTGTCCATCACATGTTAAGAATGTATTTGGAGTTTTTTGTTTTTTATTTGTTTGTTTGGTTTGGGTTTTTCTTTGTTTGTTTGTTTTTCAAGACCAAGTTTCTCTGGGTAGCTTTGGAGCCTGTCCTAAAACTCTGTAGACCAGGCTGGCCTCGAACTTCCAGATCCCCCTACCTCTGCCTCCCAAGTGCTAGGATTAAAGGCGAGGGCCACCACTGCCTGGCTAAGAATGCGTTTATAATGTAGCATCAATTAAGAGAATATCAGTGCCTTTCTCCAGTAAATCACACAGACCTTTCCCTCAAACCTCCTCCCCCAACTCATTGTTTTACCCCACCCTGCTGGTGCTGACCAGCAGGCATCCCCTGGGAACCAACAGACCACTCCCTCCAGGGCCCGCTGGAAGGGTAACTGTAGATCTTCACCTCTCCCACATTCCCCAAGCTCAATCCTCCAGGCTCATCCCCAGCTCTGCAGCGGGCCTTCCTTGCTTCCCTGCCCCCATTTCCAGTAAATCACACAGAACTTCCCCTCCTCACCTCCCTTCCCCCACTCATTGCTGTATCACAACCCCCAGTCGCCGCGGGCACTCCCTGAGAATGGCTGGCCAGTTTGGGCTAGCCAAGGCAAACAGAACGGCAAGTAGGCCGGCTAAGCAGGTGGGTGGGCTTTAGATCTTCGCTCTCCCTTGGTCTTCCAAGTTCATCCACCATTTTCATCCCCATCTCTAGCAGACCACCTGCTGTGGCCTTCCCTCACCCTCTGGCCCTTTGCTAAACAGATCCTGGTGGAGCACCCTGCTTTCCTCCTTCCTATAGAGCACCTCAGCCTCTCCTCCTAAGCCCCCCCCCCCACCCCGTTCCTAAGCAGCAGCTCCCAAAGCCTAAAAGCATACCTTACCTGTAACCCTCGGCGACCGCACCTATCAGTATCCCAGAAGAGTTTCTTATCAGGCACCAGAGCAACCACACTCTCCTAAGAACCAGAGGGCAACAGAAACCAGGGAGAAAACACACCCACCCAGCGAAGACAACGCCAGCTATCAGCACCTAGAATTACAACCCTCCCAAACCCAGCCTCCTAAATGCCACCATATAAACCCATCAGGAATAGCCAGGACAATATGGCTCCACTAGACCCCAACAACCCTATCAGAGCAGACCCCGAGTATTGCAACATAAAAGAAGTACAATACAAAGACCTTAAAATAGTCCTTATAAGTATGATAGAGGTTCTTAAAGAGGTAATGAATAAATCCTTTAAAAACTTTATAAAATCACAAACAACAGTGGGAGGAAAAGAAAGGCCTGAGCGTGGAAGAACAATCAACAATAACCACACACCCAGGGCAATCTGGAAGTGAAAAATTGAGGAACTGGAACAGGAACCTCAGAGCAAGGCTCACCAACAGAACACAAGAGACGGAAAAGAGACTCTCAGACTTTGAGGACATGCTAGAAGAAATGGACACTTCAGTCAAAGAAAAAAGGTTGAGTCTAAAAATTCCAGGCACAAGATATCCAGGAAATCTGGGACGGTATCAAAGACCAAATGTAAGAGTCATAGGAACAGAGGGGGGGAAAGAAACGCAGGTCAAAGGCATAGAAAATATTTTCAACAAGATCATAGAAGAAAATTCCCCAGATCTAAGGTGATGCCTATCAAGGTACAAGAAGCTTACAGAACATCAAATAGACTGCACCAGAAAAGAAAGGCCCCTCAGCACATAATAATCAAAACTAAACATACAGGACAAAGACACAAAGACTACTAAAAGCTGGAAGGGAAAAAGTAATGTATAAAGGCAGACCTATGAGGATAAAACCTGACTTTTCAAGAGAGGCTCTAAAAGCCAGAAGACCTGAACAGGTTGTGCTTGATGGTGCACACCTTTAATCCCAGCATTTGGGAGTCAAAGGCATACAGACCTCTGTAAGTTCAAGTCCAGCCTAGTCTACAGAGTAAGCTCCAGGACAGCCAGGACTGTTACACAAGAAACCCTGTCTCAGAAAACAAACAAAAGTATAAAATCAGAAGGACCTGAACAGATGTTTTGCAGACTATGAGAGACTACATACGCCAGCCCAGACTACTATACCCAGCAAAACTTTCTATCACAACAGATAGAGAAAATAGGCATTATGTGATAAAAACCAAACTTTAGCAATATCTGTTTACAAATCCAGCCCTATAGAAGGTACAAGAAATAACTCCAACCTAAAGAAGTCAGGCACACCTAAGAAAACATACAAAATAAATAATCCCAGACCAGTAGATCAAAACAGAGGAAAAATAGACAGACAGTCTCTCTCTCTCTCTCTCTCTCTCTCTCTCTCACACACACACACACACACACACACACACACACACACACCACAACAACAACAACAACCAAATAACAGGAATGGACAAATACTGCTCATTGATATCTCTCAACAACAATGGGCTCAATTCTCCAATAAAAAGACACATACTGACAAAGTCGATGTGAAAACAGGATTCATTTTTCTTCCCCATTCAAGAAACACACCTTAACATCAAGGATAACTTTAAGGTAAACTCATGGAAAATGATTTTCTAAGCAAATGGACCTGAGAAGCAAGCTGATATTGCCATTCTAATATCTGAGAAAATAGACTTCAAACCAAAACTAATCAGAAGAGATAGGGAAGGAGACTCAAGGAAAAATCCACCAAGAGGACGTACAAATTCTTAGCATCTCTACAACAAAGACAAGGGCATCAGGTTCATAAAAGAAACACTACTACAGCTTAAATCACACATTGATCCTCACATGCTGATAGTGAGAGACTGCAACACCCACTCCTGCCAATAGACAGATCATCCAGACAACTGCACAGAGAAATCCTGGAGCTAACTGAATAACTGATGTTATAAACCAAATGGACAGAGGAGACATTTACAGAATGTATCACCCAACCTAAAAAAAATACCCATTCTTCTCAGCACCTCATAGAACTTTCTTCAAATGGTTCACATATATGGGCACAAAACAAGTCTCAACAGACACAAAAAGTTGAAATAAAACCCAGAGGGAATGGAGGACACCAAGAAAACCAGGTCCTCTAAATCAACACGGTCAAAGCTCATATGAACTCGCAGAGACTGGAGCAGAGTTTACAGGGTCTGCACAGGTCTGCACCAGGTCCTCTGCATATATATTATGTCTTCCGGCTCAGTGTTTTTATGAGATTCCTGAGTGTGCAAATGAATGGGTCTCTGATTCTTGTACCTAATCTTGGGCTCGATTCCTTCTGTTTGTTTGTTTCGTTCAATTCCAGTGTGTCAGTTTTTTGTTTTATCTTATCATATTTTATTTTATTATTAAAAAATATTTATAAAATTAAAAAGAGGTATCAGTGGTTATCATGTTTAAGTTGAGATATAAAACAATGTCCCTCAAGGGACACTTTCAACTATTATAAATGTATAATGCATCTGTAGTTGTACAAGGGATAGTTATATCATGTTAGGCAGAATTACGACCTGGTTAAATATATAAAGCTTTTGTCATTGTATGTGAAATATTGGATCATATTAATATTAGTTATAACCTGGTAATTGTATTCATTTGAAAATCAAGAATGGCATAAAGAGATAAGCTTTTGTGTCAACTTAGCAAGAAATAGACTTGTGAGGGCTATTTTGGTTATTAATTTGATTATATCTGTATTTAAGACAAACCCTAAAGACCGGGTACATATGTGAAAGAATTTTTCTTAATTAAATCATCTGAGGTGAGACTCACCCCTAACCCAGATCTTTAAGGTGGAAGATTCACCTTTAACCCAGATCTTTGCAGGTGGGACAATCCACCTTTGATCCAGGCCATAGCTTCTGCTACAGCCTATATAAAAGCATGGAAGAAGGCAGCCCTCCCTCTCTGCCTGCTTTCCCCCCATCTCGCTAGCAAATCCATCCTTCACTGTCATTAGAGCCTACTTCTTCGAGATTCAGCATATACTGAAGACTAGATGAGATATCCAGTCTAGTGTACTGAACAGCTACTGAATTCTGGGAAGTTCCATTGGTATATAGCCATTGTTGGACTAGCCAAACCACAGCCTGCAAGCCACTCTAATAAATCCTATAGGTAGATAGATGGTAGATAGATAGATAGATAGATAGATAGATAGATAGATAGATAGATAGATAGATAGATGATAGAGAGATGATAGAGAGATAGAGAGAGATAATAGATAGAGAGATAGATAGCTGACAGATAGATTCTCTAAGTTCTGTTCTTCTTGAGAACCCTAATACACTGCTTTATGCTACCACTGAAATAGTTGGTTGCATAATATTATCCTAACTAAAACATAAACCTAAACAAAAATGATTAAATTGTATAAAGCTATACAGAACTGATATATTAAAGATAAAATACTTCATCCCCAAAAGCATAATTCCAATTTAGAAATAAAAGGGATCAAAGAGTAAATGGTGGCCCACTACAGAGATGCAACCCTAATACCTAGGCTTTTTTTTTTTATGTCAGTGATCCAATATATTGTTCTGGACTAGCATTATTATGTGTGTGTTAGAACCTATTGGGAACACAAGTTTTTACTCTCCTACTAAATGAGAAACTGGAAATGAAGTACAGTACTCCATATGTCAACAAGTCTTATGGGTAATTCTGGAACATGCTACAGTTTGTGAGTGAGTCTGTTCTATAGCAAGAAAACTTCAAATATTCAGTAGGCATACATAACCACCAACTAAATTCTTGTCAATAAGAACTAAATAGAAATGAAAGAATAGGAGTTCTTTACCCATTTTGACTTCATGCTGACAAGAATTCAAATGTGATAGCTAGAGCCCTGGAAACTGTCCTAGGCGTGGGATGATCCTAGGAAGTGAATCCATGCATGTCTGAGCAACAAAACAGTAGAAGTCTGGGACACGGGCACTATGGGGAGTTATCGCACCAGCTCTGAACTGAATGATTCTAAAGCTCAAAAAAAAAAAAAAAAAACAATAGTTTTGACTGTTACATCAAGTAATGTCTCATATGGTTAAGATGAGAGTCTAACTAATGCATTATTTTAATTAGGTTAGTCTCCATTCCCCTTGCTTTCTGAGATATTCTGTAATATATGCTGTGGGATAATGATCTTTTTCACTGTAAAGATTTGTTACTTATATTAGTTTAATATAGTGTTGATTGGCCAGTAGCCAGGCAGCAAGTATAGGCAGCATGACCAGACTAAGAGAGTTCTAGGAAGAGAAAGGTAGAGGGTGAGTTACCAGTAAGACACAGAAGAAGCAAGATGAGAATGTCTCACGTGACTAAATGTAGACAAAAATTGTGTCCTAATTTAAGTTGTAAGAGCTAGTTTATAATAAGCCTGAGCTAATAGGTCAAGCAGTTTATTATTAATATAACCCTCTGTGTGTTTCTTTGAGACTGAACTGGTGAGGGACTGGACAAGACAGAAACTTCTACCTACAAATATAAGAAGGTTTTATTTTCTGTACTTGTCACAAGTTATGTGTTAGATTGCTTTGTTTCTCTAGTTATTTATTAACTGTCCATTTATTTTACCCGTAATTTCATGGGGGCACTTTGTTTCCCTTATCACTGAACAACCCAATATCTTACAGACACTTCTGTCTTCACAGCACAGGCTCAGGGAACACCTGCCAAGTTGATGGGACAGACGGAAGGGTGAACACAGGCAAGCCAAATTCCGTCCATATTTCAACCCTAATAAACTGAAGGAGCTGCAGAAGTAAGCCTTTGTCCAGTCCTCTTCACTACGCGAATCACACTGCATTCCACATTTTCACTGGAACGTGAGACAACAACAACGGCATCCAGCACGTTCAGATGCCTTCAAAGACGCCGAGGACAAGCTGCAATGAAGGAGAGGCCTTCTACGACGGCAGTTTGCTCTAGACTCTCAGGTCCATCGAAGGACAAAAGTCTGGGAAACTGTCCAAGCCAATAGAGCCTAAAGAGCCAAGACAATGAAACAGAACAAGATGGGATCCTGGCCCAGTAAGTAATACCAGGCAAACCCCAGGAACTTGGCAGAAACTATAGACTTTAGGCAATAATTCTCATGCAATCTGAACTGGTTCATTACAACAAGTACTTTTTTATTTTTTAAAAATTAGGCCCTTTTTTGTTGTTATTGTTGTTTTGAGGCAGGGTTTCTTTTCTCTGTGTAAAAACTCTGACTGTCCTGGAACTCACTTTGTGGACCAAGCTGGCCTCAAACTCACAAAGATCCACCTGCCTCTGTCTTGAGTGCTGGGATTAAAGGCCTGCACCACCACTGTCCAGTGACAAGTGCTTATTATTAATGAAGCTTGTTATTAATAGGGAAAGTATGGGTATGGAGGGGCAGAGAGGGTGCATATGAATCTCAATAGTACCTGCTCGCTTGTTTAGTAAGTTTAAAACTGTTCTTAAAAATCAGTTTACTGGGGCAGGCAAGATGGCCCAGCAGAGAAAGACAGCAGCTGGGAAACCTGACCACCTCAGTTAGATTGCCCAGAAACCACATGAAGGAGAAAGCCAGCTTCCATAATTTGTCCTTTGACCCCCGCTCTCACACTATGGCATGAATGCGTGCTTGCACACACCAGGAAACAAACAACTGTGAAAAATTTGCTTATTTACAACAGAAATGTGCCAAAAACTATTACATAATTAACTTGTATAAATGTATATTCTCATAAAAAACAATATATGATGAATACTACTTCACAGATACCTTAATCATGTGGAGGCACATGCCTAAATATTTCTTCTGAATAAAGTTTATTTGGCCCAGTCATTTGAATAATATGAATTGATTATTATGTGCCAGCAAGGGACTGCATTTCAGTGACTCTGTGAGCAAAATTCCCAGAGTCAAAATTTAGAGGGAAGAGAGGTTTTGCCCTTGTCCACTAAAGCTTAAGAGCCACAGGAAAACTGTTTCATGCAAGCAGAAGACTAAAATATGTCATATTTGCATGTTGACAGCATGCAATCCTTCAATAACTAAAAATGATTGGACTTGACACCTAACTAGAAGGAATAATTACCTATAATGAAACGAACAGGTAGTACCTATTGTTAAGAACAGGTAAATCATACATTTAAGCCAAAAAGCTGGTTCAAAAAAGAGTTTGTTTTATACCAGGTGTCAATATAGTAAAGGCCAAATACACCCATTTTCTATGCTTAGAGAACACCTTCAGTTAGCAAAATGTGTCATAGAACTCCCTTCCAACAACACCCAATGTAAAGTTTCATAGTCTGTATTTCAACTGTTGAGCCAATTCTCCAGCCTCCTGTAACTTGTATTTTGGCATTTCCATCAACAGCCACCACCCTGAACAAACAAACGGCACCATAGCTGGTCGAGCTGAAATCCCTGCTGCTTTCTATAGTGGTGATGTGGTATGCTCACACCAAAGGCATTTGTATTGCACTTCAAAGACATTCTGCAAAAGGCATTTTCGTTGAGTTTGACTTCCAAAGTCTGAATTACTATCAATGAGGAGTATAAGGTTAAATAACCACCTGGGAAAAGACCCAGTGTAATAGACTGAATGTGTCCTGCTACCAAGATCATACACTGAAGTCCGATCTGCCCCCCAGTATGACAGCGTGAGAAGGTAGTGAGAGAATCAAGTCATAAAGGCGGGGGGCCCTTGTGAATGGGTAAGTGGTCTTGTAAGAGCCCCCAGAGATTTCTCTTTGCTTGACAAGAAACACCATAAAAAGGGCATTCACTCTCAGATGCCAGATCTGGATCATAGAGCCTAGAGCTTCCTGGAGCCTCTACGACTGGGAAAGAGTTGTCAAGCGATTCATGATATTTTGTATTAATAGCCCAAGGTAACCTAGGCGTGAGGGAGTATTTACATTTGTGATTTCATTGCGTTGCATGGGTCTTTCACCTGTTTCCCTTTATCCTATAAAGTTCAACTAAGACCCAAACATATGCAGTCCTTCTCCCCTGCTTTATGTGGACCATTTTCATACTTGCCCATGAACTGCAGAGATCTGCCTATTCCCACAATCCTACAGCTACATGTGTGTGCTACGGCACCCGGATTTTGCATGGGTGCTGATGATCTGAACTTAGGTCCCCGTGGCTGCATAGGCAAGCACTTTACCCACCAAGCAATCTCCCCAGGCTGTAGTCTTTAATAAGATGGTTAAGGTATGTTTCAGGGAAGACATGAGACAGAAGCAAATTTTAGAAGAAAGTGGGGGAGTTGTCATAGTTACCTTCAGCTGTCAACTTGACACAGAGTAGAGTAACCCGGAAAGAGGGAGCCTCAACTGAGGAATTGCCTAGACCAGGGTGACCTGTGGGCATGGGGTCTGAGAGGCATTTTCTTCATTGCTAAATTGATGTGGGAGGGTCAATCCCGCTGTGGGCGGTGCCGTCTCCAGGCAGCTGGCTATGGGCTGTATGAGAACAGCAGTTGATAAGCTGGGTGGCAAACCAGTAAGCAGCCTTCCCTGTGGCTTCTTGTAAGTCCCGGCCTTGACTGTCTGCCTTGCCTTCCCCGGATGATGGGCTCTCCTGTCAGCTGAACTACCGCACTTTCTCCCCAAAATGTATTTAACTAATTTTGGATTTTACAGGAACCCGATTAAGAGGCATTGAATTTTTAAAGAAACCTTGAACATTTTTGTTTGTTTGTTTCCCAAGACAGAGTTTCTCTGTGTAGTTTTGGAGCCTATCATAGAACTAGCTCTTGTAGACCAGGCTGACCTCAGACTCACAGAGATCTTCCTGCCTCTGCCTTCCAAGTGCTGGGATGAAAGGCGTGGGCTTTCATCCACTGCCTGGCAGGACCTTGAAGTTTTGAAGGGGCTTTTAAAGCTCACTATGTTTTATATTGTGTTATTAATATGACATCTTGTAGAAAAGAAAGGAAATGTTATGGTTTAAAGCTCTGTGTCTGCATGTCAAAATAGACAAAGGGTAGAATATCATAGCTTCAAATTGTCAACTTGACACAAACCTAGGACTGTCAACTAAAGAATTGTCCGATGGCCAGTATCCATAACGCATTTACTTAATTGCTAATTAATGTTACAGGGCCTAGCACACTAGGGACGGTGCCATCCCCAATATAAGAGGGGTGACTGAGCATGAGCTCAGCATGTTCCCTGCGCATCTGCTTCAAACTCCTGTACTGAGTTCTGCCTTGGCTTCTCTAGTAAACAGCTGTAACCTACAAACTGAAATAAACCCTTTCCTCCCCCAAGCTGATTGTGCCCAAGGTCTTTGTCACTGCAACAGGAAGCAAACTAGAGCAGGAGTTAATTCTACAGATGCTGGAAGGAAAATATTCCAAGAAGAAAGAACGAGGACAACGACCCTCTGGGGGAAATATGCTCTTCAAGACTGAGAAACGTCCAAGGGGCCAGTAGGTGTGGAGCAAAGGGTATGAGAGCTGAGGAAGGGAAGAGAGGTAAAGCAAGGAGCACGAACTTCAGAGAGCCGCGGGCCTTGGCTGTACTTGACTTTTACTTGGAGAGAAACAGGAAGTGGAGTTTAAGTAGAGGAAAGCCATGATCTAACTGTTCTGAGATTTATTCTGGCTAATTCTGAGAATAGAATTGTTGTATGGCCAAGATAAAAGCAGAGAAACCTGTTAGGGGGTAATTATAAGTGAGGGATGTTGTGGCTGCCAGCCAGAACAGCATAAACCGTGGAAAGCAGATTCTGGATTTTGAACCTTGATAGGTAGGATATGGGGTGTAAGTGACAGAGAGGAGCCAAGAATGACACCAGGGATTTCATTCTGAGAGGCCACCAAGGGAGCTATGAGCCGAAGAGAGAGGACAATGGCATAGGAACGAAGAGCAGTCAGACCTGATAGCATGTAACATTATTCAGATTTAGCAGGTTGTATTTATATATTTAGGAACACACACACACACCACCACCACCAATTAAGAGAGGAAAAAAAGGCCGTGAATTTGAAAGTGAGCAAGATGGGGATACATGGTTGGAAGATTTGAACTAAGGAAAGGGAAGATGAAATGATATGATTATAATATAATTACAAAAAAATTTAGGAATGCAAATAGCAGGACTTGAAGAAAGTATACAAATGTGGTTGCTTGGCAACCTTCCATTGGCACTTTCTGGTAAGACAGAGCAAGCACAAGGAGAGTAGGTGTCTGTGAACTGAAAGAAACTCTGAATTCAGCAGAGGGGCAAATTTCAGATATGCTCGTTGCTTTTTTCCAACACTCCTGATGCAACAGCAACATTGGAAGAAGAAAAAAGATGCACCAAAACCAACATCTCTGAAACTAAAAGTAATTTAAAAGATTTAAACTCAGAAAAAAAAAAGGAGAGAAAGAAAGAAAGGGAGGGAGGGAGAGAAAAAGAGAGAAAGCGGGCAGTGGTGGCGCACACCTTCAATACCAACACTCAGGAGGCAGAGTCAGGCAGATATCTGTGAGTTCAAGGCCAGCCTGGTCTATAAAGCCAGTTTCCAGAGAAAATCCACCTCAAAAACCAAAACGAAAACAAACAAACAAAAAGGCAAATTCTAAAGATGAAAAACTTCCCAAAAATGCTCAAAATGATTTATCTATACCTGTGTATCTAAATAAGAAATAGACAGAACTATAATGGTTGATCTTGATTGACGGGATTTTAAATGAGCACTAGACTCGTCCATGAGGTGTTCTCCAGATAAGGGTAGCTGAATTGAAAGGACTCTAGTTGTGAGATTAAACAAACCTCCTCCACTTAAGTTCCATTGGCAAGGTATTTTTTTTCACAGAAAATCAATTAGTTTAATACCTTAATTTTAAAGTAGTTCATTGTTCAAAGTTGCTGGTCACTGTTGGAGTCTTTAGTGACTAACAATCTTTTTGCCTGGATATTGAAGGCTGCTGGCTGTTACCTTGGCTGCTGAAAGTTAGATGGACACGGTACTTCCTTCAAACACTGAAGACATCAGTAAAGTCTGCACGATATTATGTCTTCCCTTCACAAAGTCGCTCTCTGTAACCTGTGGGGTTCTTTGACAGAATCTATCCAATTGTTTGTTGACACAGTTTTCAACCAAGACTGGCGTGGAACTGAGTAATAGCTAAGGACAACTGTGAACACATGATTGTCCTGTCCACGTTCAAGTGCTGGAATTATGAGAGAGTGCCATCACATCCAGAGATAGATAGATAGATAGATAGATAGATAGATAGATAGATAGATAGATAGATAGATAGATAGATGATATAGATAAAGTCAGTATTGTCAAACCCTATCTATCACTGCTTTAACCAACTGAGATGATGTAATATTAAAATCTGTTGTCATTTCAACATAGTTCTCATCATCTTCACCAGGAATAAACTTCTTGAGGTAAAGCTCAGACTATTTTCTTTGCTCACCCATAAAAAACAACTCATCCACCGAGGCTTTATTGTGAGATTGCAGCAATACAGCTCCGTTTCCAGGCCCTTTTCTTCTGCTGCAATCCCCACTCCGTCCGTAGTGACTTCCTTCTCTGAAACGGCGACGCCTCACAGACATCTGTGACGATGTTCCTCATGCTAATGGAATAAAGCACCTTAATGCTAGTGAGTTTTCTTTTCTTCGACTTTTTATTTTAGACCTCACAGCCTTTTGATTCATCCAGTTGACACGGAAGTCATCAAACCTGGTAAGAAGTACAGCTTCGCCTGTTACACTACCAATTGGTTTTGGCTACAAAATATCAGAAGACAAGGTATGCATGCACATACATACCTCCTTCATGAGTAAATTCAAATAAAAGAACCATGGTATTTCTATTCCTTTCATAAGAGGGCTGTGAGCTCAATAGCAGACACATGGCCTTTTATTTTCATATTTTTGTACCACCAAGAGTAGCAAAATATAGCAACTCTGGTTTACTCTTATTGCTGCATAAATTTTACATGATAAATAAGCATGCAAATTTTTAACTGGTATTGCCCGGCTCCATTAGAGGAATTACTGTCTAGGTATTCCATGTGAAATATGCCTCTTAAATAGTAAAACTTGAAGTCAAAATTATTCCTTGTTTTATGGCTACAGAATAGATGTTGAGCTGGCAGACATGAAAACAACACGATCCTCTGTGTACACCTCCACTGGGGCTGGAGTTAGAGGCAGCTGTTAGGCGTCTGATGTGGGTGCTAAGAACCCAGCATGAGCATCCGGTCTTGCTGCTAGACCATCTCTCTGACCAAAACAAACCAATCCGAACATGATGTTTATTGATTGAGCTGACCGCTAGGAGTAGGGCTCGTGGGCCCAAAGCAGCTGTGATGGTGGCCTCAAGGACCATTGGCTGCAGTTCATCATAACAGACAGAATAATAATGAAAAGGTATGAAATGCTGTGAGAATTACTAAAATGTGACCCAGAGTCAGAGAAAGATAATGTGTTTGTTCAGAGAAGATTGTCACAAACCTCCAGCTTGAGGCGTTGGGGGGTGAGGGATCTACAAAACACAATAAAGTAGGGGCAGTAAGAATCACTAGAACAAAATCCTTAGGGAGGACCTTGCCCGCCGATTCCATCTGTCTCCACACATCTGGAGTCTCTCTCTTCTCCACGCCAGCCTCTTCCATGTCCTATGTTTTTCCTCCCCTCTACTCACGTCAATAAATAGAAAAGGGGCATTTTAGAGCCAAAGAGGGTATTGAGGCTAAAAGGATGAATAAAACTTTTGAGGTATGTATAGATTATAGATTAGATAATTGCATGAATTGATAACACATGACACACACATGTCACAACACATGGCAGGTGCCTTGCCTCTGATACAGCTCTGACAAGAAAAAGACAACTCTAGGCAAGCCCTGGGGGGAAGAGAGAATGTGTTTTAAAATCTTTTGGCTTCACCTTGTATTATGGATCTTTCGGGCAAGAATCTCTGGCTATAGCGACCCACTTATGGAGTGCTTCAGCTATAACTTTTCACATCTCATATGATGTAGGCCACGAGAGCATATGGTATTTGTTTAATCTTGAACTAAAGATGGTAGACCATGTTATATAAAAGTACTGAAGATGATTCAGTTCCAGCTTCCTGTGAAAAGCACAAGAAATTCTGACACACAGTTACAAAAGCATTCTACTGGTCCAGCTCAAAACCTTGATTGAGAAAAGGCAAAATGCTTAGCGCAATGCCAGAGACTAGATCAGGGACAGTAATGTTTCCATAGCATCAACAGGAACATATTTGCAGGTTTGGTCCATGAATAGTCAACACTGAAAGATCACAGATCTGTTAAGAAGACTGCTTATCACTTTTCTTTATATTTGAGACTTTATATGCCCAGGGCTCTCTTATCTTAAAAACAGCTCAGAACTGAGGATATACCTGCTCCAACCAATGGTTTGTGATGGAACAGACTTCTTGAAACATTTATCTATCATCTATCTATCTATATCTGTCTACCATCTATCTAGCTATCTGTATATCTATTTATATATCTACCTGCCTACCTATCTGTCTAGGGGTGGAGCCGTGTGCCACAGTGAACGCGTGGCAGTCAGAGGACAAGTCTGTGAAGTCCATTGTCTCCTTCCACCACTTGGACCCTCAGATTTGAACTTAGGTTCAGGCTTGACGGCAGGTGCTTTTACCAGCTGAGCCATCTCATCAGAATTATTTTTATCTGATTCACAGACGGAAGACCCTTATCCTGAGGAGGCATAGACATGCGTGCTCTCCTCTATGTCTGGTTGTTAAGGAGACATTTCCTGGAAAATGAGATATTGTAGCTTACACACCATTTACCAGCACACACAGCAAATCACTGTCATTTTGGACAGGCCTCCTTTAAAGAACATACCAAGTAATAAAACATCAAACATCCATTAAGTAGATGTCTTGCTAAGAAAAATCTACACAGAAAGGGGACATTCATTCTCAAGACTGTTGGGTGAGATTATTACTTGTTATGGAGTAATCTCTTTGTACACTGTAAAGATATGTCATGCAGATTGGTTTAAGAAAAAGCTGAACGGCCAATAGCTAGGCAGGATTTTCAGGGCAGAGAGGATGCTGGGAAGAAGAAGGCAGAGAGGCCAAGGATGCAGAGCAGCCAGGATGGGCACTATGGAGATGTTTAATAAAACTGTGAGGCAGAAAGCAAATTCATAGAAATGGGCTAATTTAAGTTAAAAGAGCTGGTTAGGAAACAAGCCTAAGCTATCAGCTGTAATTTCATAATTCATAATAAGTTTCCATGTTATTATTGGGGAAGCCAACGGTCCCGATGAAAAATCTGCCTACAAATGACATCTAACGTGGAGGTGTATATTTCCACATAAGACCTGAGAAAGCTTTTTTAAAAAGATTCCAAACACATAAAAAAGGGGGGGAGCCAAACATGTCTCCCAGCCACTGGCTGCAGGCTTGAGACACCAGCATGCCATGAGCTAAGCTGCATGGCACTTTAAGATTTTGCTCATGAAGACACAAAAAGTTACAGATATGCAGTTAAGAAGGTTCAGACTGAAGAAAACCTCTAACAGGTTGTACAGTGTTTAACAACATGCATAGGTTTAAGAGAAAAAAAAGAAGGATATAAACAGTAATAAAAAAATAAATAGTAGCTGGGCAGTGGTGGCACACGCCTTTAATCCCGGCACTTGGGAGGCAGAGACAGGCAGATCTCTGTGAGTTCAGCCTGGTCTACAGAGGGAGTTCCAGGATAGACTCCAAAGCTACAAAGAAACCCTGTCTTGAAACAAACAAACAAAAAAATCTTTAAATGGCTTGAACACATTGCACATTCCATGCTTGCTTTAATGCAGATTGTTTATATGTTACCTTTAAACATTTATGTGTTTCTAGAACAAAAGGACCAGACACCAGTGAAAATAAGCAGCCCAGGTTATCTGGCCTCAGAATGTCTCTGTTGCAGTTTCTCCAAAATTCTGCATCCAGAACAACTTTAAAGCTGATAGCTGAGATGGCCCAGCCTCACAGACTATTCTAGCCAGGACTTGACCATTATCTTAATTTCCTTAGGGTGCCCCAAAGATGTTAGTGCCCCAAGTCAACAGGAAGCAGTGTAGATAACACAATGCCTGTATTCCCAAGAGGTGAGGTGGATAGCTTTTGGTCATTTGGTGGATGATGGATTTTTTTTTATTGTTTAGAGGGGTTGGTTACAAATTGTTATTGAGTGTAGTTAGGAAAAATGCTAAGCAAAGGAAATTAAATTTAGGGATCTTTCTGAAAAGACAAAGAGGGATATAGAAATGATAGAATAAAAGGATAGGTCTTTGAATCTACTTTGAAACTAAAAAAAGCAACTTCTAGTCTTAAATATTTTACATTGTATGGATTTTTTTATATTGACACAAATTTAAGGCTATTTTGTTATACTGTATATATGTTTCTACTCTTGTTTAAGATATTTTTGCATATTGATACAAATTTAAAGTTATTTTTGTTATTATTTATTATATTTTCCTATTTCCTGTTTAAGGTATTGTACCTATGTGTAGGAGGGACTCTGCTTGTTGGTTCCTGGCTGCTCAGCCCGGAATATAACTCCCGTTTCAGGGTATCTGATACCTTCACAGAGATATTCATGCAGGCAAAACATGAATGCACATGAAATAAAAATAAGTAAAATATTTTTAAACACTTCTTTTCAGTTCTAGAGACTGTTTTGTTCAGTTCTAAAGAATGTTTTGCACAACACCGTAATTAGAATTAATAACAATGTATCATACACAGCAGAGTGAATCTTAACTGTTCTCACTACAATCATTTTTAAAAAGAATGTTTGGTAATGAAAATGCTAACAGCTTATTGAATCAATCCACACATATCAAAACATCACTCTATGCTTAGTAAATATACACAATTTTTATTTGTCAATTATATCTTCACAAAGATCGGCGGGGGGGGGGCGGGCAGATTCCAAATAGAGGTGTCATGCTTTAGTCTTACTATCGAGGTAAACACAGTTTCAAAAAGTAACAAGTAACATTGTACTTCTCTCTTCCTACCACATTTACACACAAATAAGAAACACTTTTTAAATTTTCACCAAGGTGAATTGAGTCTTGGTGGGAGGCGTTTTAAATACACCTGTTCTCTCCTTTGTTCCATCTGTAGATGCTACTGGTCGAAATGTATTGGGAAAAGAAAACTTGAGAAAGTCTCCTTAAGTGTCCGGATACTTCAATATGATTAGTTGGAGGACACATGGGAACTCTACATTACAGGCTAAGCATTCTGTTACCCTTTTCAAATGCAGTGACTGGCTGTGTCTTCCTTGTATTTTATCCCATACCTGGGTTTGAGTCATCAGGATTCCTGTTAGGGCTTGAATCTGCTATGATCTGTTTTCCAGTGTCACCAAGACATCTCCCATGACAACAAAACCTAATACAGGACAGTTTTGTCAAGATGGACATGAACTTCTGTGTTAAGACCGAATTACTGACCATTTGGTCCGTTTTATGTATATACGGAAAGAAGTCTCAAGTATTCTTAAATATTCTCTAGTGTTTCTGAAATGCATCCTATGATAAATTGTAGTTTACTTCAATCAACGTAAAGTCCCAGTTCTCTGGTCCAAGTGGTAATCAGTGTAGACTTGGCTCTCTGCTTTATTTCAGTAAACTTCGGGTGGCACGGATAAAGCCCGAGAAAAAGGAACAAACCCCCAGAGAGCCACCCAGAAAGGCGAGAACCCCTCTCTTGCTCTGTGAGATTGCCACTAGACTCAGGTGACTTGACTCCCAGCATCAGAATGAGAATGGTATGGACATAAGCAGAATTTGGAAAGGATTATAAACCCGAAAAGTTGTTAATACACAATTCAACATCTCAGAATTACCAACACTGCTTATGGCTTCTTAGAAACAGTACGTCTTTCTTTGGTTTCTTTCCAGATGCCTTAGCAAAGGGTAGAGGGAGAGAAGCTTGTTATGAATAACTGCATTATGCGGCTGGTGAAATAGAAATTCATTTAATGAAAAGGAAAGCTGATTGGAAATGGCAGTCTCCTGCCTCACCCAGGCCTTGTCTTGCCAGCGTCCTCCTGAAAGGCAGCCGTGTGAGAGCCGTGCTTTGGGGCAGAGCTGCAGATGAGAGTGCAGCACCTTTGCTCTCTCCTCCTTTGCACGCCATTCAGAGCCCTTTCTGTTACACAGATAAAATACTCATTCACGTAAAATAAAACTCGTAAGATTTAAAAGTAATTAAATAACAAAGAACAAGGCAGTAAAATGACCAAGTGACGGCCTGTGTACATGTCCAGGACTTGGCAACTGGAGACCACTGAAGGTAACTGGAAAGTGAGCAGAAGCCAATATTGGAAGACCGTTCTTCTGCCTTTCTTAGGAAATATTTAGGCAAATGTTCTGTATACATACTCTTTGTGTACTCTTTTTCTGAATCTGGGAATAATTTGAAAGCATGGCCTCCAGTTCCTTCAACAGCTTTCTACTCAGTCAGGTCTGGTGTTTTGCTCTATCCACTTCCTATCTTCCAAAGGTGATAAATTATCTCAACTGCTATTATTTTCTTTCCTGTCCCTATGTAAGTGGGGGTAGGGAGTCTTCATTCTTTTCTTTTCTTTTCTTTTCTTTTCTTATCTATTTTGAGACAGGGTTTCTCTGTAGCTTTGGAGCCTGTCCTGCAACTAGCTCTTGTAGACCAGGCTGGCCTCGAACTCACAGAGATCTACCTGCCTCTGCCTCCCCAGTGCTGAGATTAATGGCGTGCACCACCATCACCTAGTTTATTTTCTAATGGACACTATAACTAATAACACAAACTTAATGACTTGAAATAAAACACATTTATTATTTATAGTTCTAGAGGTTTGGAGTTCAAGATCCATCTCATTATGGAAAAACCAAGGTAGTGAGTGGCAAGTCTGCTTACCTTCTGGAAATCCTACCAGACACTGCTTCTTTTGGCTTTTCTAGCCCTTGGAAGCTGTCTGAATTCCCTAGTTCATGGCCTTATCCTCCATCTTTGATGCCAGCAGGAAAGCAAATTCTGGTTTGACTAATGCCCACCTTTTCTCTTTTCCTTTATAAGGACTGGTGTAATCATATCTACAAAAATCCTCTCTACCAGATAACACAAATATTTAGGAGTTTTGATCATTAGGACATGGTCATCTGTAAGGAACAATCTGAGGCAGTCACAGTGACCTTGTTCCCTGGACAGAGTTCTGCAGATTGGAAGAGAAAGACTGGTGTGGGAGGAGGGTGGCTGGCTGATTCCCTCCTTTGAGAGGGTGGAGCAAGTCGAGAGATAAGGACCTGCAGACAGCACACACCCTTTACTGTCAGCTACACCTTGGAGCACTGGGACCCTGTTCTTTGGGGTCTGCATTTGTATAATGCTGCTGCTGCTTGTAAGACCACAAGGATCTTTGTCTCCACTGCCTTGAAGACTGCACAAGTGATTAAAGATGCTCAAACTCCCCTTAGAGCTCTGCAACTTCTTTCTTTGCTATCTTCATGGACACTCTAGGGCTTTTGAAAACTTGTGTTTGTATAACAGTGTCTTTGGGGAGACCACTGCTCTGCCAAACACAAGGTCTCTTATTCCTTTACTGTGGAGAGTCAGAAAAACAGAGCAAAAGCATAGGCTCAATCACTTTGACCAGCAACCCAAATAGTATATGTCCTGATTCCAGTCACTGAGACTCTCTTACCTCTATTTCTGATATAAATATACCAGGAGCATAAATGCCATAATAGAAACAACGGAATCTCAGGAAAGTGCTCAAGCCATTCATGAGGTTATTACTGGCTTCAGAAGTGTTTTTATAAACCCCACTAGTTCTTTTTTTAAATATTTATTTATTTATTATTTATACAATATTTTGTCTGTGTATGCCTCCAGGCCAGAAGAGGACACCAGACCCCATTACAGATGGTTGTGAGCCACCATGTGATTGCTGGGAATTGAACTCAGGACCTTTGGAAGAGCAGGCAATGCTCTTAACCTCTGAGCCATCTCTCCAGCCCACCCCACTAGTTCTTGTGAAAGAAGCTGACAGGAAAAATGAGAAAAAACATGGGTAAAAGTGGAAGAAGAAATAAGAAGTGATGAAACGTATTTTCAAAAGATGTGCAAATAAATATTATGAAAAATGTGTCACTTAGTAATGTGTAGCCATAGACAAGGATCACAAAAAAATGGAAAGAGTGGGGCAATACATTTTTAAAAAGATGATTTAGAAAGCTAGAGGGAGGGTTCAGTGGTTGAGGATACTTACGGCCCTTGCAAGATTCAGTTCCCAGCATCCCCATGGTGGTTCTCAGCCATCAGGTAACCCCAGTTCCAAGGAAGCCTGTGATCTCTTTTGGCCTCCCCAAGCACCAGGCACACATACAGTGCATACACATACATGCAGGAAAAATATCCATACACATAAATTATCATTACGTTATTGTTGTTTGTTTTTTTCCAGACAGGGTTTCTCTGTGTAGCCCTGGCTGCCTGGAGCTTCCTCTGTAGACCAGGCTGGCTTTGAGCTCACAGTGATCCGCCTGCCTCTGCCTCCCGAGTGCTGGCATTAAAGGTGTGTGCCACCAATGACTGGTCACAAAAATTATTTACAAATCTTTTCTAAAAGATAATTTATAGCTTCAAGTTCTACACTAAAATCTTAATTCTCAAACTCACAGTCTGATCTTGCACAAATCCTTTAAGTATTTTCATTATATAGCAGAGGAAATTGAAGCCCAAAGACATCAGCAATGAGGCCACAACAGGAAAACCCAGTAGCTAGAAGGCAGCCTAAAGAAAAGCACCTTCACTATTTCAAAAAGGGTGAACTAGTCTAGCCACAGGAAACGTGTAACCTGTGGGTATGACTGCAGACATTCTACAGAAACACCCCTTCAAATCTTTCAAAAGAATTTGCTGACTCTTCGTACATGTTAATACCATACTAGGCATGAAGGACATGGTGAATAAGGTGTGACTAATATATGATGTCTGCCCACACAGAGGTTAGAGTTACTAGATCTCAGACAAACAATAAAAAGTAACTGTGGCAGGAGCTTTGAGGAAAACAAAGTTCAGGAACCTAAGCCAAAGTAAATTACATGTTGGCATGGGACCAGTGGAAAGATTTTAGGTAGGGGCCTCACTCTCACCAGTACCTCTCAGAATTCAACAAAAGAGCAGGGCCTCCTGCAGCCAAGATGGCGGAAGGACTTGGGAAGGGAGTTTCAAGCTTCCTGCTTCTTTGCTTGGAGGAGGGAAAGGATCTCTTGGAGGTCTTCCACCTAACTCTAGTGTCAAGCAGGGACATTGCAAGAGGGCTCACTTAAGAAGACCGTGTTTCAGTTGCTATGGTTCCTGCAAGTCATGGGATTAGATTACTTTGCTTGCTTTTCAAAGCAAGCTTCCCTTCCCCCATCCCTGCTGTAGTTAACAAGCAGGACTTGGAGCCCAGAAGTCAAAAGCACAGACTGTGGACAAACTGCTGCTCGCCAACTCCACGGACCCAGACGTACTTCTTCTGTGACGTCTCTTTAAAGTATTCCCAATATCAATATTTTCTTTCGCTGACTTGTTATTACAAATAAATTAGATAATACATTAAAGAGTGTCTGGAGCAGTGGCTGCCACAAAGGAAGCATTCAGTAAATCTTTCTTACTATTACTGTTTTTAATTGCCAACTGCCGGCCTTTAAAAATTTTCAAGAAGGATAATGGGCCATTTGAATTTACTTTAGACAATGTTTTCAGTTGTAGAAACAGTTGAGAACAGCAGCAGAACATTACCCTCTGGTACTTGAAATAATATTGCAAAGCAACAGAATCTTGCTGATCACTTCTGCAATTCTGACTCGGAGAAGAAAGAGAGAAGATTTGAATGAACAGATAACAGGCCTAGCCAAGGTCAAAAATATGAACAGAAATGACCACAAAACATGATAATGTCCTTGGGTGGACAGCTCATGATCATCTCCTTGGTTGGGACAAGTGCTATGCACAACATATGTGTGTGTGTGTGTGTGTGTGTGTGTGTGTGTGTGCCCCCATTGGTTTAGCCAGTAATAAGCTCATAGCATTAGCCAGTCTTTGACCCTTCTGCACATCTCAGGAAAGGCCACTATACCACATCAACCACTCAGCAGTACTTCTCTCGTGGGATCCCTTCCACGCTCAGAAGTCTTCCTTGCTTTTCCTTAGTAAACCTAATTCACTTTGTTGGCTCTTCTGTCTGTTATATCTCACATCAACGTGAGACAACAAGCCCAAGAGCCATTGGCTCAGGGTGAATCTGTCAACCGTTGATCATCTGGTACCCTTGTTATCTGGGTTCTGCCGGCCAGCATTCGGAAAGGGCCTCAGTGTTCTCAAAGATCTGCCTACCTCAGGATGAATGGTGTAGGGGTTTGAGTAAGAATGGCTACCACAGACACACAGATTGAATGGTTGCTCACCAGGTAGTGGCACTACTAGAAGGTGTGGCCTTTGAAGTAGGTGTGGTTTGTTGGAGGAAGTATATCACTTGGGGGTAGGCTGTGAGGTTTCAGAAGCCTAAGCCAGGCCCAGTGTTTCTCTCTCTTCCTGCTTCCTGCTCCTTCTTCAGCACCATGTCTGCCTGCATACTACCATGCCTCCCGCCATGACAATAATGGACTAAGCCTCTGAACCTGTAAGCCAATCCTAGTTAAATGTTTTCCATAATAAGAGTTGCCTTGACCTTGGTGTCTCTTCACCGCAACAGATACCCTTAAGACAGATGGTGTAACTGAGTCGTTGGCATAGGCATCGTGTGGATGGGGGGCATTTAAGAAGCAAAAAACTGCCTGAGCAAAGCAGTCAGAGCAGAAACAAGAGCATGTGCAAAGTCTGTAGTGAGACCTCGGAGAGTTGCCAGGCCTTTACAATCATGGAGACTGGCTGGGCAGTAAGAGAAGGAAGTAAAACAAGGAGCTATAAGGTCATGAAGGATCTAAAGTAAGAGTGTTGGCTTTTACTCTGGGCAGAGAGGGGAGCTGCTAGAAACTTCTAAAGAGCCACGGTATAATGTGTGTCTGCTTTACATTCTTTATTATTGACAGGGGAATGGCAGGCACCCAGGCAGAAGTCAGAACACAACTTTGGAGAGTTGGTTTGCTCTGCCCATATTTACAAGGTTTCTGGGGATCAAACCCAGGCAGTCAGGCTTCTAAAGGAATTACCTTGCTAGCCGATGCTTTTGTTTTAATATAACCATCATGACCGTTATGTTGAGGACAGAATATAGGTTAGGGTTCTTTGTCACTTGTAACAGTGGTTTGGAGCAACAGGCTTTCGGTAGAGATGTGGAGTATTTTCTCTGACTTTGTCAAATGCAAATGTACTAGACATGGTTAACGTATTTATTGCCTGTATATATTATATATAGTTAATGTAATTATATATAGTTTTCTTATATTAGTTTCCATTTTAGACAAAAAGGGAAATGTAGTGATATTTTATTTATGTTTTATAAATAAAGCTTGCTTGAAGACCAGAAGGTAAAATTAAGCCACTAGAGGCCAGGCAGTGGTGGCACACACCTTTAATCCCAGGATTTGGGAGACAGAGGCAGAGGGACTTCTGTGAGTTCAAGACCACCCTGGGCTACACAAGATAATGCAGAAACAGATCCAGGTGGTGGTGGCTCATACCTTTAATCCTAGACTAGGGAGTCACATGCCTTTAATCCTAATACTAGAGAGGAATGTAAGGCGGGAGAAGACAGGAACTCATGCTCTCTCAGACCGAGGATTTCTCTAGTGGCTTGAATGCTGTGCTTTTCTGATTTTCAGGTTGAACCTGAATATCTGTCTCTGGGTTTTTGTTATTTGTACTACAGCAATGATCATATATTTTGAAGAGAAAACAGGATTTGATTAGGCACCCTATGAGGGTATGATAGAGTGGCTGAGTACTAAAGACGTGGTGTGTCCTTGTTAGAGGTGGTGTGTCACTGGGTGGGCTTTGAGGTTTTAAAAGTCCACACCACTCCCAGTTAGCGCCCCACCCCCAGCCCTGCCACTGCCTCATGGTTGTTGTCTCAACGTGTATGTTCTCTGTGGTGTGTGACCTTGTTAGAGGAAGTGTGTCAATGGGGTTGGGCTTTGAGGTTTAAAAGCTCAAGCAGACTCAGTATCTTTCTTCCTGCTGCCTACAGATCCAAATGTAGAACTTTCAGTTTCTACGTTGTCTGCCTGCAGGTCACCATGCTCCCCACAATAAACCAACCCTCTGAAACCAGAACCATGGTGCAGGACAGTTGTATTCTATCAATTATGTTTTAAATAAACGCTGATTGGTCAGGAGCCAGGCAGGAAGTATAGGTGGAACAACCAGACAGGAAGTAGAGGCAGGGAAAGGAGAACAGGAGTATTCTGGGAAGAAGGAAGCTTATTCCACAGTCCTGCCCAGATCACGGAAGAAGCAAGAAAAAGGTACCAAGTCATGTGGCTAACATAGATAAGAATAATGGGTTAATATAAGCTACAAGAGCTAACAAGAAGCCTGAGCTAATGGGCCAATCAGTTTATATAGACTCTCTGTGTGATTTTCTTTGAGGGCTTACCGGCTGTGGGAACTGGGCAGTACAGAAACTCCAATAAGCAGGCCCTCATGTTACAGAACCAAGCCCCAACTAAATCCTTTCTTTGATAAGAGTTGCTGTGGTCATGGTGTCTCTTCACAGCACTACAACAGTGACTAAGATATTCTCAGCTACTGCTCCAACACCATGCCTGTCTGCCTGCTACCATCTTCTTCTCCATGATGGTCATGGGTCATGGACTCTACTACTCTCTGGAGCTGTGAGCCCCAAATTAAATACTAAGCTGCTTTAGTCATGGTGTCTCCTAACAGCAATTAAAAAGTAAATAAGACATTATACATATAAGAGGTAACAGTATATTATGTACTTTATTATTCAGTAGTGAAAACATTTGAGCCTTTCATGGTGTTGAAATATCTCAAAGAAAGATATTTAGGATTTCAATTGCCATATTAGGATTTAAGGAAATCTTAAGGAGAAAATCCCTTACATACTTCATTTTGATTGTGGGAGAAACCAAGAAGGTAAAGCTAGACGCAAAACAGACAAGTTACAGATTAGTTTGACAACAATAGAGCATTTGTCATGTCAGAGAATGGTCCCAGATATCAGCTTCTAGAATTTTAGCAGGGAACTACCCACCATTAAACTTAAAACGCAGTAAATTAAACAGTGTGTTTGATACCACATCCAGAGAGATTGAGGAGAGAGAGAGAGAGAGAGAGAGAGAGAGAGAGAGCAAGGCAAAGGGATTCCAGAAAACTGATGTGGGGCCACATGGGGTGTCAAGTTGCAGTTTTAATTGGTATGAGAAAGGCCTCGGTAAGAACTTCAGACCTGCTTGGTGGAAAGATTTGAAGGATGCAAAGTGCTGGTTCTCTAAAAAGCAAACCTTTTGAGTAAAGAAACAGCCCAAGGTGCCAAAAGCAGAAAGTAAGGAATGGCATGACAGGCTTCTTAGGATGCTTTATAACAATCCAGGAAAGAGATGAAGGTCGGTAGTAGGAACCAGGCTCACTTGTACTAGTGAGAGCCAGTCTGAGACATATTTTAAAGGTACCAATGAAGTTTCCTACTGGAATAGATGTGGGACAAAGAAGGGCCCTATGTTGGGATTGCTGAAGCTGTCTGATGGGAATAAACATTTTATTTGGACAGATTAAATTTCAAGTCTAGCAGTCATTTGTTCGGCCTTACATCGTCACAGCCTTGCTTGTGGCTCTGTGGGGCCTTTGACTATTTTCCTTCTGCTGCTGGACAATGACTCCAACAGCACTCTGCCTCGTGCCCAGGCAACACATCTTTAAAGTGTTGAACACCCACACAATATGGAGGGATGCGTGCATTACTGAGATGCAAGGAGAATGGTGTAAGCATGCCTTTGACTGAATCTTAACCTTTCCTCCTGTCTTCTGAGATTCTGCTTTCTAAGAAACTAGTACAGATACTTTTGCCTCAGGTCTGCCTTCTGGGCGAACACAAGTGGTGATAACATCTAAATGGATATGAGAGGAGGATGTTGTTTAAATGAGTCACAGTTTGGGAGAGTGATTTAGGAACATGAAGATTTGGGTGTTGTGATACTGGTAGACACTGTGGTCAATGGAGACCATCATGATATTGGTTGAAAGCACGAAGGGACAAAAAAAAGAAAGCACAAAGGAATGACCAAAACCAAACAGTTGGAAGATTTTGGTCCCTGGGAGAACAGAAACAGTCAGATCTATTTATTGTTATCACTCTGGTTTCTAGAGAAGTGCATGGCACAGAGCTGGTGCTCACTAGGTAATTTTAGGTTGAATGAAGTAGATCACTGGAGCCTTAGGATTAGATAGGGAAGAAAATTAAGTCACAAGAAGTGATGAACCTCAATAAGCAAGTCCAAGGAACTTTAACCCCTTGCAGGTGAAAAGTAGGTCTAACAGTACGAGCAAGAGAGAAAAATAACAAGAAGGGAAGTTGTGGTTAGAGAAAAGCTCTCAAGTACACATTCTACTGGAAGCCTTTTATAATTGTCTCATGGGATGTCCCCCACCCGTGTCTCCTTGAAGATATTGCATCTTTTACTGTGCCAAGTTATGTCTACGTGGCCTACCTACTTTCCTCTCTTTCTTCACCCCCAGTATGGACCCTATCTTCCAATAGAGACTGAATTTGAAAAAATGGAGGTGACTTGAAGGCCCAGAAACACAAATTGTGTGTTTTGTACATTTGGCATTCATTCCTGATTTTTATCTGTGGTGTACAGACTGAAGCTAAGCAGAGTATACATTAGAAGACTGGGTCTCAAATCTAGATTTTGCCCAAAGTACAGAACAAGAAGTCGCACTGAATGAATAGAGACAGATGAGCAAGGCTATGTGTACAGAGGCTACTAGATGGGACATGACTCAGCTGTTTCACCCCTAGCGAGCTAGTGCAATGCAGGGAGAGGGCAAAAGCAGGCCTGCTGCTAAGACACACTTTAGCATCAGCCAATGTGCAGAAATGAGATCTAAACGAAGGCCAGTGTGAACAAAGGGGAAGGAAGACACAAAAGCAAGCTCCAATGTTTGGCAGGTGTTTTCCTTTACTCTCCATTGCTGCTACAAACACAGCCCCAAACCAACTTGGAGTGCAAAGGGTTTACTTCCATTCACAAGGCAGGAACTGAAGCAGAGGCCACAGAGGGATGTTGCTTAGTGGCTTGCTCTCCATGGCTTGTTCAGGTTGATTATCTATACACTGCAGGGCTACCTGATCAGGGTTGAAACTGTCCACAATGCCCCCATCAATCATTAATCAAGGAAATGCCCCATAGACCCGCCTATAGGCCAATCTCATGGAGCCATTTTCTCAGTTGAGATTTCCCTGTCCCAGATGATCCCAGCTTGTGTCATGATGACAAAAAATAATAATGAGCACAGAGGGTAACACAGGACAATTCTAAGATGGACGATTCTAAGATGTTAGTACCGTATGTAAGGTAACACAGGACACAGAGACAATTCTAAGATGTTAGTGCCGTATGCAAGGCCAGAGTAAGAGGAAACACAGCTCTTAGTCCATCTCACATTTATCACCTCATTTCATCATCATAACAGCATTAAGAGGTAGGTGCTGTTTTATTTTACAGATGGGGAAACTGAGTCATGCTGAAATCCTACCCACCAAAAATGTTGGAGGGTCTTTTGGAGCTGAATGAGTCGTGAGGTGCCTATGTGAATGTCATACCTAGTTTGTTTCTCTGTTCCTCTGATAAAATGCTGACCCAAAGCAATTCAGGCAAGAAAGGCTTTACTTCTTCTTATAGCTTCTTCCTCAAGGGAAGCTAAGGCTGGAGCCTGGAGGTAGAAACTGAAGCAAAAACAATGCAGAGATGCCGCATACTGGCTTGCTCGGTATGGCTTGTTCAGCTTGCTTTCTTTTCTTTCCTTTTTTTAAATTATTTTATTTCTTTAAAAAATACCAATCCAAATTCCTACTCCCTCCCCCTCCTCCCACTCCCTCCCATTCCTCCCCACTCCAATCCTAAGAGGACAAGGCACCCTGCCCTGTGGCAAGTCCAAGGCCCTCCCTACTACATCTAGGTTGAGCAAGGTTGATCCAAAGAGAATGGGATCCCAAAAAGCCAGTACATGCAGTAGAGACAAATCCCAGTGCCAATGTCAGTGGCCCCTCAGTCTGCCCCAACTGTCAACCACATTCAGAGGGACTAGTCTGATCCCATGCTCGTTCACTCCCAGTCCAGTTGGAGTTGGTGAGCTCCCATTAGCTCAGGCAAACTGTCTCAGTGAGTGAATCCCTCATGGTCTTGACCTCCTTGCTCATATCCTCACTCCCTCCTCTCTTCAACTGGACCTTGGCACCAACCACAGTAGGCTGGGCCCTCCCCCATCAATTGTTAACGAAGAATATGCCCAAGTCTCATGGAGGCAATGCCTCAGCTGAGCTTCTCTTCCCAGGTATGTCTAGGTTTGTGTTGTTGATAAAAATAACCAGTATCTATCCTTAAAGATTTATTTAATGTATCTTGCCTGGCGCCCATGGATGCCAGAAGAGAGTGAGGAGTGGATGGAGTCCTGAGTGAATGTGTACTGTTGATACAATCACAGCCATGTCAAGGATGCCGAAGCCTCAGACCCATGGGAATGCCAAGGCCTCCCTTTGTTTTGAGTATGGATATTGACTAACGGAAGCTTGTCCTTTAGCTAAGATCAGAACATGCATAAGGTGCCTACTGCAGCTTTCTCATCCCTATGACTACAGCCTCAGACTGCTCCCCTACCGGCCTCCTCTTTTATGCTATATATAATAAGCATGCTGTTTCCCGTTGTTTGTGGTGCATCTCCATCCAAGGGCAAGGCCTAGCCCATCCCAGCTTTAAGTTACTTGTGCCTGTTTTTTTTCTTCATACAGGTCAACTCTTAAAGCCATGCAGGTTAAGGTAGAAAATAGCAACAGATGCCCTGGAACTGGATTTACAAGCCATTGCAGGCTGCCAAGTGGGTGCTGGCAATGAACCTGGTTCCTCTGCAAGTGCTCTTAATCGCTGACCCATCTTTTCACCCAGTCAGTACCCTTAAAAAAGCAACCTGTGAGCTCTTGACCTCTTTTTCACATTGCGGGACTGCAAGGAGGAAATGGCAACTTGCATCCTAGAAGATAGACAGGTTCAGAGTCTAGCCATACACATAGTCTGCTCTGACTTCCAGAATCCAGAATTGGGAGAAACATGTTCATAAGCTACCAACTCTAATATTTTATTACAATAACCCAAATTCACTAAGAGTAGCATTTGAATCCAAAGATGTTATTAAAAAGTTAGTCTGGAACCACACAGAAATCAGTTTATTTAAAAAATATTTAATGAGCACTGTTATATTCTAGACATCATCTTGCTAGGGTGGGGAAGAAGAAAAGCAGGCAGCAAAAAGACAGAGGGAATCCTTCCCTGTACACACTTTACAAGGAAAACGAACAAATAAATTACAAATATGATGAATCAGAAAAGAAAGTGATCGATTATGACCTGATAAGAGTATTCTGGGGCAAGGGAAAGGCAGGTGCAAATGCCCTGAGGTGACACCTGCCCTGGAAGGAAAAGGGGGAGAAGCGCCTGCAAAAGAGAGACTAGTTAATATGGCTGGAGAGCAGAGAGTAAAGGAAACAGCTGGAGAAGGCAGGCGGGAGAGACATGTCCAGGTAATGAAGCATTAGCCAGTGTGTCCTACGCAAAATGAAACCACCGAGGGCTGTAGGACGGACAATGCAGCAGAGTGACAAATGCAGCCTGCAGAGATAGCAGTTGGGAGAATGTGGGCAGTGGCTCCGGGCAGCTCAGCAAAGGGATGGCAAGTGACACGGGGACAGAGGTCATACACCCCAATTGTCAGGAAGCAGACAATCCAGGCAGTCCTCACTGTGTCAGAAATGTGTCAGGTTTCTGGCGGATCTGAATGGGTGTCTCTACTAAGGACTGTGGGAGGAAGGAGAGGAGGGAATCTGACAACTCAAGCTGAGTAGGACCGGCATATGCTGGTCATCCTTCCACATGGACTGGAGCAGAGGGTGCTGGAAAGACAAATTCAGAGTTCCAGGCGAGACCTAATGAAGACCGGAGGATAAGAGAGAAGCATTTGAAGCCAGCAGAAAAGGATGAAACCACCTAGGAAAGAGAGTATGGTGGGACTCTCTGAGCTCACATGATTCCAGCTCAGAAGTTAGCTAAAGGGGAAGCTAGTTGTTGAAGAGCAGGAGTAGAGGAAAGCTGGAAAGAGAAGAGGGGAGAGTGTATTTGGAAGAGGCCCAGGAGGGTCAAGTGCCGGGGCAGGACGATCTAACAGGAGACACTAGATAGACAGAGTGACTGTCCATATAGTAAAGACAAGGAGCTCTGACAAGGACTTTGGGAGCAAGCTTTTTTCTTACATTATTTATTTATTGGCTACATATACTACTGTGTGCTATGGTTAAATGTTGAGGTCAAAGGGCAATTTATGGGAGCTGGTTCTACTATGTGGGTTCTGGCAAGCGACCCCGGATTATCAAGCTTGGTGTCAGGGGCCTTTATCCATCTCACCAGTCCCAGAAGAACGTTTTTAAAGAAAGGAAGAGGCATTAGCATGTTTACAGTTCTGGTTAGAAGCAAAAGGAAAGTCGATACTCCATTGCAATGTCCCTGGGAAAGCAGGCAGGGATAGGACACAGAACGAAGGCAAACTTCATTACAAAAAGCCAATAAGGGCCAGAGTCCAGCAGGAACAAAATTATATGGAGAAGGCTGTGCGGTTCAACAACATTAACAACAAAAAGCTGGAGAGCAGGTGGTGGGGCAACCTCGGAGAGCAGTTGCAGTAGTTTTAAGGCTACGGAAGTCACACTGTCAAGTTCTAGAGGTGCAAAGGGTGGAAGCCGCACCACCGCGCTGCAGCTGCACGCTACCGCTGCAGAAATGGCTGAGAAAAGACAACACAGGATGTTGTCTGAAAAAGGTCAGGCAGGTAGGGCGAGGGTCTATTTCGAGAGTTAACAGCAGCATCGGCCAGAGCAGATCACTTCTCCGGCCTCAGAGGTAGGACAAGGTACCCCCGGGCTTTGGCTGTACGCTCAGCAAAGCTGAGTCTCAAGTGCCACGTGTTTCGTAGCTTTCATCCCGGTTAAAAAAAAAAAAAAAAATCAGTTCGCCCCCCCGGCAGGCAGTTTCAGCAGATTCCCCCGGCCGCTGGCCCGCATCTGCCTGCCCTTCCAGCGCCGGGCCCTCGCCGCAGTCAAAGTTCCCGGGCGGTCTGCTTCCGCCTCGGGATCAGACCGCGTGGGGGTTTCCATCAAGTACCCGCCACCCCGGGAATCCCCCCATCTGGCCACACACGAACCCCGCTTCCTCTAAATCTCCTCAGCCGGCGTTAGAAGCCTCCGCACGCCGGATTGAGGTTTGGACGTTCCTCCCGAGCCGGTCTCAACCCGGAAGGAGCCGAAGGCCTTCGGCAGGTTCCGCCGCCAGCGCGGAGGCGGGGCCTCTCGAGCGGCTCCGGGCCGAGCTCGGCTGTTTCCGTGAGTGGCCGCTGCGCACTCGGCACTGGGCGGCGCTGGCTCGCTCCCTGGCTGCGGCTCCTCAGTCGGCGGCGGCTGCTGCTGCCTGTGGCCCGGGCGGCTGGGAGAAGCGGAGTGTTGGTGAGTGACGCGGCGGAGGTGTAGTTTGACGCGGTGTGTTACGTGGGGGAGAGAATAAAACTCCAGCGAGATCCGGGCCGCGAACGAAAGCAGTGACGGAGGAGCTTGTACCACCGGTAAGAGGAGCAGGAGGAGGAGGCAGGAGCCGGAGAGAGCCGGGGGGACGGAGGGGGGCCGGGGAGGCGCCGGACACCAGCGCTCGGGGCCTTCCCCTCGCAGGAGGGGCCGCGGTAAAGATGGAGCCTCCGCCCGAGCCCCACAACACCGCCGCCGCTCGCAGCGAACAAAGAATAATGGCGGCGGACTGGAGCCAGCGGCGGCCGGGCGGGCGGCAGCGACTCTGCCTGCAGCCAGCGGCGGCGCTCATGGCGGGGGGCGGCCGGGGCGGGGTGCGAGCGGGCGGGCAGCCGGCCGCGGCAAGCTGGCGCCCGCGTTCCCGCCGCCGGCCGGGCCGGGCCGGGCCGGGCCAGGCGCGGAGCCGGAGCGGAGCGGAGCGGAGCCGCCCCGGGGGAGGCCGCCCGCCCGCCGCCCCCCGCTCGCCGCCGCCCGCCCGCTCGCCTGCCCCGGCTGTGCCGGGCTGGCAGCCCGGGCCGCCGCCTGGGTGCCCGTGGGGGGTGGAGGAGGAGGAGGAAGAAGAAGGCGACAGTTGAGGGCAGAGGAGGTGAAGGTGCTGCCGCCTTGGCGGCGGAGCCCGCTCGGCGAGCGGACGAGCCGCAACGTCCGACCTGCTTTCCTCTCCGCTCTTGGTGCAATAAAGTTCGAAACCCAAGGTTTTCTCTGGTGCTGTATTTTGTTCTTGCCCCTCTCCCCTGCTCCCACGCGGTTGGAGAAAATGCTGTTTTCTGCCCTTGGCTACCCGAAGGAAGATTTTTGGCTGTTTTCTTCATTCCTCGGTTTTGTAGATGAAGAATTAAAAAAAAAAAAAAAAACTCAGTAGTCATGGAAATGCATTCTTTTGGGAAGGAAAGGGGTGCTAAGAAAACATTTGTAATAACTTTTTACAGAAACTGTTGGGATCTTGTAAAAGGGAAGCTGGTGTTTGAAAACAGTTTCGGTTTTAACCCTTTTCAATAAGATAATAATCACTTGAGGTCCCTCACTCTGAAACTCTTCTAAGAAACGAATATTAGCTAAGGTACTTTTTGCTTGATATCATTGGGGGGAGGCAGTTTTGCCAAGCTTTTTGAGTCATCGGATCTCCCCTTAATCTTGCTCACTCCTTGCCGTGTTTCTCACACACTTCTGTCTAAACTTTAATAGAGGATTGAAATAATTCTCACTCTAAAAATAGTCATTGAAACTGCCCATTATTTGTGTATTGCAGTAGTAATCCCAGTCTGAGGTTGTGACAATTCAAGCCGGTGGAGTTTGGGGTGTACCTTTTTTCTCTTCACCTAGAACATTGGCAAAGGGGACTGTCAGCGACACATTAAAGATTGAAAAACATTTTGAAAGAGCTTTGCAGTATGACCTATTTAAACCTGCCATATCTTCTCAAAAGTTACAGTGGGATTGTAGCCTCCCGTCGCATCACATCTGCCTTCTAGAGATTTAGCATAAGATACTTTTGTGCACCTACTCATCATTTCCCGACTTCAAAGCAAAACCCCAAGTAATTATTTTAGTTGCTTTGAAAGATGCACAGTTTGTTTTTAAATAACCAGTTGTGATTGATGCATGCAAGACCATTGGTTAGGAATAAATACGGATTGATAATAGAGTCATTGTGTTTGATTTTTCTGTGTGTCAGTAAGGACTCTGAAACTTTGTTGCATTGTTAGTCTTTAGCACTTCAACAATTTGCTATTGTCAAGAAAATTAAGATGGGGTGAGGGAATGTTCCCATAGGATTAGGAAGACAGTTCTGTCTCCACACAGTGAAGAATTTACACATGGTAATGATGTTGGTAAAGTATTTTTTACAAACGATTCTTTTACAAACCAATAGAGATGATACATGAAAATGAGTCTTTCCCTCTAAGAAAAAAATTTTCCTGGTGTGTCCTTTCGTCAATCTTGACCAAAAGATATTTTATTTTTGGAGAATCAAATTGACTCAGCAGTTGCAGAGGAAACTTGGGACACTTTTTGTCGCTTTAGTTTTCAAGCATTCACCTGGAACCTGGCCTACATTGTAATTCTCCTGGCTCTTAGGGGCCAGGAAAAATCAAGCTGTGCCTTCTTTCTCCCATTCATTCGTCCACTTATTTTTTATTTGTTTATTCGTGGACATGTGCATGTAGGAACTAATGAATTAGCCTGGCAGAGGTGGCACACACCTTTAATCCCAGCACTTGGGAGGCAGAGACTGGCGGATCTCTGAGTTCAAGGCCAGTCTGGTACACCAAGCGAGGGAGTTCCAGAACAGGCTCCAAGGCTTGTCTGCAGAGAAACCCTGTCTCTAAAAACCAAAAAGCAAGCTAATGAATTAATTTTTGAAAGAATGTATCTAGTGGATACTAAAGGAACATTTCTTCTGGAGTTTGAAACTAGTGTTAGCCACTTTTGAATGAAACTTTACTCAAGAGCCTGAAGAAACAGAAACCCAATCCTTAAATTTCCTTTTTCCACTTTCAGAAGCTAATGTATCAGCTCTAAATTAGCAATTTTTATTTTCTTAGAAAAGTAAAAGTGTCTCTCCTAAGGCATTGTTTTTGTTTGTTGTGAGTAGTTACAGAAGATCAGCTATGTATTTTTTAAATATTATCTCATATGCCCTTTTTAGTCAGAGAATATTATTTGTGACAATGCTTACACTGTGTCAGAAAAGTAAAATGTTAATTCCATAAACAGGTAGATTGGCAGATGCAGCCATGTAAACTTTGCAGTTATATATTCATATAAACATCTTTCTTGCTGTGTTACTTCCAGAACTAACTTTTGTATTTTGAATAGTTAGAGCTCAAATCTGAGCTTAAGACTATAGCAGATATCAGAAAATAGATAATTACAGCAATTTATTCCTTGTGCATGTGTGAACTTGACTATACTGTTGTAACACTTGACAGTAGTCCATGATAATTTGAATATTTAACACTTGCTGTGACAGACATGAGAGAGTGAGTGTCTGTTTGGTGTGGAAAATTACAAGTCTGGGTTTGAATCCCAGCATTGCCAGTCCTGTCACGTGCCTACACTTGGGAATTTTGTGACCAGGGGAAAGTGTCTACTTTCTCTGCCTCAGTTTCCTCATTTGTACAATCAGAATAATAGCATATTCTTTTGGTATTTTTAGATAAATAGAAAGTCCTTTTCCTTCAGCAAATTGTCATGCTCATCTTAGCTTTAACTTCCACCTTTGGGGCTTTTCACGGGTGTCTCAATTTCTCCAGACTTACTTGTTTAATACACTGGGCCAGAAAGTCCCACAAATCCAATGAGGAATTTCACTCTTTACTCTCAAGGAACTGCTGGGAATAGTTATTAAACATTAGAAAATAATCAAAGAAAAGAGTGCATACTTGGTGAAGTAAAAAGGACTCCTTTTTTTTTGTATTTTCAGTTTTGTTTTTTAAATTAATGATTCCGGTGGTTATAGTAGAGAACATAGAGTATAATGAAATCCCCCATGTGTCTTCAGAAACACTGTCCATACACAGGTAAATGTGTGTGTGTCTCCTTCTTCATACAGACAATAGCATGCAGTGCAGACCTGTCCTGTCCGTCCCTCTGACACTCATTTCCTAGGCTAATTATAACGACTTTGCAATTGGTTTGGATAAGCACTTAAAGACTGTTTAAAAAGATCTTTAAATTTTATGTATGTATGTATATGCTTGATTGTATGAATGGGCACTGTGTGTGCAGGAGCCTGAGATGGTCAGAAGAGAACATCAGATTGATCCCCTGGAGCTGGAGTTTCTTGTGAACCACCATGTGGATGCTGGAACCAAACCTGGTCCTCTTCAAGAGCAGTAAATGCTCTTAACAGTTCATCTCTTCAGCCTGCGTCTTTTTATGAAAGCATTTTTTTTAAATATGGATATGCTTAAACCTGTTAACCTTTAGGTGAGCTGATTCAATTTCTAGGTCACACATGACCTTGTAAATTGTAATGCCACCAAGCTTGGTAGTAGTGCACACCCTGATCCCAGCACTGGGGGCTAAGGCCGCTGGAGCTCTGAATTCAAGGCCAACCTGGTCTCAAACAAAAACTTTATTTAAGCAAGAATTATTTGAGTGAAAAATAGTGGGGTTGTTTGTGAGAGGAAGTGACATTTAAACTGCCTTCTTCCTCAGCTCCACGTTATAAAAGCCTTTAGTTAAAAGATTAAGATGTATACAGGGACAAGCGAGATGTGTGATAAGGTGATTCAAAAGGTAAGTGTAGTCAGACTTCGACTTTGTTTCATTAAAATTCTTTCCATCCTGACCTTTCAGTTATTATTTTAATCAAAAAATATTGGCAGTTTTCTCTATTGATAAAATAAGAGTGTTTCATTTAGTGTTTTTGTTTTGTTTGGAAGGCAGGGTGATTCTTTTATATTTATTTTGGTTGTTTGAGAGAGGGTCTTGTGTGTAGTCTAGATTATGCTAGAACTCACTATGTAGCCCAGGCTGGTCTCGGACTTGAAATCATTCTGCCTCTTTAATTTCTTAGTTGTAATTAGTATTTCTCGCTTAAATAGAAAATGAATAGTTTGACACACAGCTGTCTCCTGAGAACCACGCTGTCTCCCCCCCCCCCCCCCTTTTTTTTTAAAGTCCCTAGTCAGTTAGCTGGACTAAGTAAAATACATTTCAACCCCAGCTCAGAACGAGTCTTAGTATCTTTTTGTGTCCTTCTTGGCTCTTAAGAGCAGCATTAAGCTGTAGTGCATTTTATGTGTTCATGTGATAAGCATCCCATGTGACATGTTCTAGACAGCACATCCCACTTTTTTCTTTTAGTTATTAAGTAAACCTGACATGATAGACTTAATTGTAGGTATAAGTTGAGAATGAAAGTGTTGTGGCCATACAGCCTACAGTTTTATAAGACTATTACTGTCACTTGGAGGTTTTCTTAGTATTATAAAATATTAACATGCTATTTTTACCTGCTGCATAATTAGGGTGCGCCCAAAGCATTTATGCAGATGTGGTGATGAGAATAGCGTAGAGAGTTGGAGGTTCTAAAGGCAGATGACTTATGAGTATTTGCAAACTGTCAGTAAGGCAAATGTTTTCTCAGTGTGTTTGTTTCCTGGGGTAGAATCAGAGCTCATTGATACACAAAAACTGATAATAAGAAGATGGCTATTTTGTTAGTTCTTCCTTCATTTTATGTTTCATGAGAATCATCGTTCTTGGTGTTGTTCTGTTTGTGTTTGTTTTGTTTTTGAGTCATGTTCTCTGTGTAGCCCTGACTGTCCTGGAACTTGTACTGTAGAGTATGCTAGCCTTGAATTCGCTTCCCAAATGTTGGGATTAAAGGCGTGACTGGCTTAGAATTGTTGTTTTAAAATAAGTGTAAGCTTATTACATCTATAAATGTAGTTTTTTGAAATTATGAATAAGGGTAGCCATTTAGTTTTTTCCAACATTCAAAATTCATTTCTTCCCTTAATTTGTACATTCAAGTTCTGATTTTTTATGTTCTTCTCTTAATTCTTTCAAAGACATTGAAAATATATTTTATTATATTTTGCCTAGATATTTGATTATCGAATTACCTAAAGAAAAAAATTAACATCTTTCATATTCTCATTCATTTTAGCAGATAAATATAAAGTGGTACCTCCCCTAATACATATTCACACATTAGACATTCTAGCCATTAAACATTATCCTGAACTACAAAGTAGTTCTAGAGGCTGTTTACATAAATCTCAAAACAGTAGTTAAGACTGGCCATGTAACTCCATGAGAGCACTAGCCTGTCATGAATAAGGGTTTGATCTAAACAAATCAAAGCAAGGTTTGGGGAGGAGGTCATCTAGGGGATTTACAGATTTTTTTTTTTCCTGAAAGGAGAAAAGATTGCTCCTTGGTTGAAGAACAGTAAATTAAAAGCTGGGCAGTGGTGGCACAGGCCTGTAATCCCAGCACTCTGGAGGCAGAGACAGGTGTATCTCTGAATCAAGGCTAGCCTGGGCTACAGAGTGAATACCAGGACAGGCTCCAAAGCTACACAGAGAAACCCTGTCTCCGAAACAAAAAACAACAACAAAAAAAATGAAAGAGTAAGTTGATTGGGAATAGCTAAGTAATGACCTTGATGCAGGAGTAAAGGGTAGATCAGAAAGTAATCAGCCAGCAATGATGGAAGCTTTCTTTCCTGAATGTTAATGGATCTTCTTTGGAACTAGGATTTGTTTAATGAGTTTTAGTTGTATCCTAATAACCTGGTTATTTGCTTGTGAGATTCTGTTTGCAGTTATGATGTAGGTGTAACAGACAATGTTTAATTTAACCAGGATTTAATAAAACATTTCTGAGAGATTTACCCCTGCTTGCCTTAGCAGTGACAGGAAGAAAGATGGAGGCTTCCTATTCCCATCACCAACGTGATGATTATTGCTTACTTGAAAGCATTTATATTCTTAGGCTTTTCTTTTTTGTGATTTATTTGGAGACAAAAGTCTCCCCTTGTTGCTTGGCTGGCCTGGAATTCACTTTATAGACAAAGGTTGGCATTGGATCTAGAGATCTACCTACCTCTGCCTCCTGTGCTGCTGCTGGGATCGAAGGCATGCCCCGCCACCAACAGCCATTATTACTCTTAAAGAGGTAACAGTTTCTTGATTCAGTAGAAGCATTATAGTTCACTGCAAATAACAATAGTAATATTCTGCTGTTATGTGTTGCTGTTTATCAACCTAATTTGTTCATGGAACATTTGCTGATCATCAATTCGTAGTTGGTAGAATAATCACAGGAAAATGTATTCAGGTACTTAAGAAAATAATTCCTGGATATCAAGTGAAGGTTGTTCAGGTGCTATAAGTAGAACGTCCATATTCTGCCCCACACCCAGAAAGAGCTTGGGGATGGTGACACAAGGACACCCCACTACTCTCATGAAGAACTCAGAGGTTTGAAAATTCATGTGGCAAGTTTTGGTGGGCAGGCAGCATTTCAATGGAATATTGAAGAATTTGTATAAGTAGAAGTAAAAAGAGTATTCTAGGCAGTGAAATACACTACAAAATAAGGACAGTGGTGGTCAGTGAAGAGAGCGTTAGGTCACTGTGGAGTGACAGGATACGGAATCCTGAACATGAGGCACAAGTTTAAGTTTTATATAAGAAGCAAGATATATATATATACATATATATATGTGTGTGTGTGTGTGTGTGTATACATATATATACATATATATATATATACACATATAGATATACAGATAGAAAATACTTTGAATTATCTTAAAATGTAGATTTCTTGACCTCCAGTGTATTGTAAAAGACATATCTTCTCTATCAGCTTTATTGAAATGTTACTTACTACATATAATCCATCTGTTTGATAGATATAATTCAGTAGTTTTTAATGTTGTTACCAAATTGTGCATCTGTTGCCACAGCCAGCCCTGGAACATACTCATTACTTCAGAAAGAAACCATCACCCCCTAAAGTCCCTACACAGCAGCCCTAGACAACTGCTGATCTGCTCTGTGCTTTATAAATTATCTGTTTTGGACATTACATATGAATGAAATCATTCAATGCATTCTTAATAGTGGCGAGCTTCTTAGCATAATATTTTCAAAGTTCACCCATATAGTATTTATCGGTATTAATTTTTGTTGCCAAATAGTAGTCTTTATTATACTCATTATTTTACTCATTAGTTCTTGGACACTGACTAAATGATACAATGTAGACATAGTTTCATTATCTTGCCTAGATATCTAGGAAAGTGTGGGACCTTATGTCAATCAGTTGCAGCTGTTTGAGGAACTGTCATCTTCTAAGGCTACTGCACATAGTCTATATTCCCACTAGCAGTGTGTGAGGGCCGTAGTGTCTCCACATCCGCATTAACATTTGCTATTCTGTTTTCTCCATCATATCCATTCTTGTGGGTGCCAAGAAAGCTATGTCATTATGGTTTTGATTTTTATTTCCCTAATGATCTTAGGCATCGTTTCATATGTGTTTATTGGTCCTTTATATATCTTTGAGAAGTATCTATTTAGATCCTTTGCCTGTTTTCAAAGTGAATTATCAATCTAGGTATAAGTGCCTTACCAGGTACATGATTTACATTTTCCTCTCTCTGTCTCTCTCTCTGTCTCTCTCTCTCTATCTCTCTGTCTCTCTCTCTATCTCGGAAGCGCTCTGTATCTATCCAAACTCCATCAAAACCATCCTTAGTGCTTGGCTGTTATCTTTCTTTATGCTTTAGGGAGAGTGGTGGTTTGTGTTTTCTCATGTCTTTTCTATCTTTCTTCTCTCTTCTTTCTTTTCTCTCTTTTTCTCTTCCTCTCTCTCTCTCTCTCTCTCTCTCTCTCTCTCTCTCTCTCTCTCTCTTTCTTTCTTTCTTTCTTCTCCTTTGTCTTTTCAAGACAGGAGTCTTACTATAGCTCTAGCTGTCCTGGAACTCACTATGTACTGATCTCAGATTTACAATACCTACCTTCCTGTGCCTCCCTAGTGCTGGGATTGGAGGTGTGTGCTGCTACACCCTACTCTATTGCTTTCTTGATGTTATTATTTGAGGCATGAATAGTTTCATTTTTATTTCTAGTTCATCAATTCTTTTCTTCTGTTGCTTGTGCCTTTAGAATCTTTGCCTTGTTTTTTCTAGATGGGGTTTCTCTGTGTAATAGCTCTGGTTGTCCTGGAACTGCATTTGTAGATGAGACTGGCCTCAAACTCAGAGATCCATCCGCCTGTCTCTGTTTTCCAAGTGCTTGGATTAAAGGCGTGTGCCACAACTGCCTCGCTGAATCTTTTTCCTTTTTTTTTCATTTAATTGTCATATTGTCCAAATAACTCTGAAAGCTCAACAAACAATACCACTGTTTAATGAAAAGCAATTGAAGTCTCTAATGTATGTGGAGCTGTGTTCTGCCTCCTGCTCTTCTCTATTGATCTGTGTTCATAGACCTTTTTTGGAGTGACTGGTGAAAGAAAATGAAGAACCAAAAAATGACAATTTTGAACGTAACATAATAATTGGCTACTTTCTGAGTGAATTTATGGTGTCATCTTGGATGTAGTGTATTTACTTAATTGTTCTATTTGGGAAATTCACTTTTAAGCTTACATGAGGTGAGTGGTACTGCATTAATTTTCTTTTAGAAATACTAAACTGTCCTTTGGAGTGTAAAGGATGAACTCACTGTCAGGAAAGCTTTTTTTTTGTAGCATTATCTCTCTGGAAAAAGATTTCAATGCTTTTATTTTATTAATAACTACTAAAGTTTGTCTCTAAGAAATTTCAGTTTTAATTTATAAATAGATCAATTGGAGTAAAACATTCTAGCGTAGGTCATTGAAAAATGAATTAATTTTATTATTTCATTATTCAGATCTTTATCAATAGAGAGATTACAGTAAGTGCCAGGTCGTATAGCCCACTCCCCAATTTCTTATATCCCAGCCATCATTTCCAAATCGAAGTTTGTGATTTTAAATATCTAATTAAACAGTAATATTTGTTTAGATGGAATGTTTATAAGGAACTAGGCCATAGGTTTGCTTTATACTTGTCTCTTTTAGCAAAATTTCTCTGTGTAGCCCTAGTTGGCCTGGAACTTGCTCAGTAGACCAGGCTGGTCTTGGACTCAGAGATCCACCTGCTTCTGCACAACCACACCCGAGTACTGAGATTAAAGGTGTACACCACCAGGCTCTGTTTAATTGCAGATTTTTTTTATCTTAAAGAGGAAATTTATTTTTTGTGATTTAAGGTTGAGTTTTTAATACTTTTGATGCTTTATATGGCGGTGTCTTCCTTTGAAGAATAGTATTGAAGTTGTGTTAACCAAAATAATAATGAAAAAGTATGTCTACCTGGAAGGTTGGGCTTGATGTTGATTATTTCAAGACTAAAGATAAAAATACTGAACTTCAAACGTCTACTCAAAACCATACATAAATACCCTGTATAATAATACTATAATGGTGAATGCGTGTCATATATTTGTCCACATTCACAGTGTGTTAACACCAAAAATAAACACAAATGTAAAAAATAAATACATACGATACAAATACATAAAATTTGTGCCATTGTCTACATGCCATTTGTCAGCTTCACAGAATATCCATGTCTGCTCTAAATATAGTCTGCTATAGCTTTGGGTTTTGGTTTTTTTTTTGTTTTTTTTTTTGGTTTTTGGTTTTTTCATTTGCTGACTGACTAGTAAGCAACATATAATTAAAGTGATTTGCATATTTCTTTATATTCTGTAGGGTTTCATTGTTGACTATATATACAGTTCTTCACTTTTATAATACTGATGACTGAGAGGATAGCCCTGAAGCCTGTAAATTTTTTACAGACCTCAGCATCTCTACTTGTCTGTGAGCCAGGATGTGTGTCCTATGACCCATGCCCTAGTAGCAGTCTAACCTTAGGGGACTGAGTTTTCACTGTTCCGTATCTGACTTGTAAACATTTCACCAAGAAAAGCATTTCAAGACCTACTTCAAAATAACTAACACTGCTTCTTCAACTTACAGTCAGTGTCCATTGAATGTTGTGGTCTCACACAACCACATCGAATAGAATACTAAACATTTAACTTCAGGTCATAACTTTGGGGTCTTTACAGTTTGGGAACTGAACTAGTTTATAAACCAGAACTTAAAATTTAAAGACTGCTTCAGTCTTTCAATATGGAAACACTTTTATAAAAGTATTCACTTTTTGAAGGTGTATAGTCCTTGTTTCTAAGAAGCGAGCTTCCTGGTCCGTCTTGTGGCACTTTACCTTGAGACTTTACCTAAAGCGTCCACTTGATGAAGGCTGTATGCGATGAGTGTTTGCAAATGAAGCTCACTGAGAAGAGGTGGGATGAAATGTTGCCCTGGGAGACCAGGCCCGTGGGAGGTGCAGGAGTAAAGGTCCCGACACCAGGCCTGAGGACCTGAGTGCAGGCCGCAGTGACTGCAGTGACCGCAGTGACCGCTAACAGAAGGTGAGGGCCACTATAGAGTTGCCCTCTGACTGCATTCTTGTGCATGTACATGGTAAGTAAATGTTTTTCTAAAGGAACGAATACCATCATTTGAAAAGAAACCAAACCCGTAGCATGTCACATGCTGCATAGCTGCAGCTGCTTGCCAGGCAGCTCTGTCTGTTGTTGCCCAGACAAGGAAGTGTGTTCTCAGGGCCGTGTAGTCTCACCTGAAAGAAAATGAGGCAAGTGAGGGAGTGCTACCACTACTTTAAAAGCAAGATTGGAGTTTTCAACTTTCTTCTTGAAAAGAACTATATACTAGATATTCATAAATGACTGCTATAAGTTGCACAGTGTTTACACAAATCACATAACACTTCCCTAGTTCACTCTTGCTGAATACTCATTTTGAGAACTCTTTTTCTTAAGCTATGAAACTTTTTAAGACTGGCACTCCCATAACATGATAATTACAAAACTGCAGTAAACCATAAAATACTGAAATTAAAATTCCTCCAAGTTAAGCAAATAAATCAGGATTTATTAAGTAGTATTGCAGTGTTGCTGTCTGCCGTGTCCACGTGGAGTGGTGGTTAGGTTATGCTGGTGTTTACTATTGATACAGATTGTCTTTGAAAGTATGAAAACTAAAGCCTTTCTAGAATTTATTCAAGGATTTATCGGTGGTGTGTGTGTGTGTGTGTGTGTGTGTGTGTGCCATGTGTTTCTGGGTACCTGCAGCAGCCAGGCGAGTGTGTCTCATTTCCTAGAACAGGAGTCACAAGCAGTTGGAAACCATCTGATGTGTTGGTGGTGGCTAATGCTGACCACGGAAGAGTAAGCAAACACTTTTAACTGATGAGCTCTCTCTCCAGCCCCTAGAATTCATTTAAGTCATTACGTTACAGTCACCTTCATGTTACAACTTTTTTTGTCTTCTGTTATCTAGAGAAGAGATTTAAGTATAGATTTATTTTTTGTTTAAAAAAGACCTTGGTTTGTAAGGGCTCAGAAATTTTGAGAACAGAATTTAATCACTTTGGTATAGGTAGCTATTTATTTTAGTTGATCTCATTGCCTGTCTTCACTCATTACCGAATCTCGGCTTTAGACAGTTGGGGTTTAAAGTATTGAGTGGGGTATGTGTCTAAAATGGTATGCATATGATGACTGAATATGATTTTTTCTTACCTGGTTTCAGTGAAGGGATGCTATATTTACCAGGAAACTAGTAGTCTCAGAAACTTGGAGCATTGCTCAGTTTTGAGTATTGACTACATACACTTCAATTCTGGTAGACTAGACAAATAGCAAATGTTTCGAGGTGACAGCCAGGAAGAACTTTACAGGGGTAAGTAGAGGGGTGCAGGCAGAGGTGACCCCTGTCACACAGAAGCTGGGCTTTTACCACTCTTCAGTAACACTTCAGGAAGAAGCACCTCAGAGGTGGAAGGACGGGTCGGCAAGACTTTTAATTTTAAACTCTTAGAAAAATTAAAAACAAGTACAAAACAACTAGAAATTACTGTATCCCATGTAAGAGTGGGTATACTTTTTTTTTTTTTTTTTTTTTTTTTTTGGTTTTTCGAGACAGGGTTTCTCTGTAGCTTTTGAAGCCTATCCTGGAACTAGCTCTTGTAGACCAGGCTGGTCTCGAACTCACAGAGATCCGCCTGCCTCTGCCTCCCGAGTGCTGGGATTAAAGGCGTGCGCCACCACCGCCCGGCGAGTGGGTATACTTTTGCAAAACGTTTTTCGTTAATGTATTTATAACAACAGAATTGTAAGGTTTATTTTAAAGATCTCTCTCTCTCTCTCCCTTCCCCCCCCCGTGTGTGTGTTTGTGTGTGTGTGTGTGTGTGTGTGTGTAGGTAGGTATGTGCATGTAAGTGCAGGTGCATGCTGAGGCCAGATGTGTCAGACCCTAGAGCTAGATAGAGCTAGAGCGAGCGTGAGCTGCTGGAAAGCAAGTGCAGCCTCTGAATGAGCAGTGCACATTCTCAGATGCTGAGTCATCTCTGAATGAGCAGTGCACACTCTCAGATGCTGAGTCATCTCTAGCCCTAGGCAGTTTTAAAATTACCCAAATACGCCTTTTCCTCAAGTTGCCCTAGAAACTTCAGAGTTCTGTTTATGTGGTTCCCTTAAATCCCTGGAATTTTAGGAGCTGAAAATGAGTTCCTGAACTTGTCCTGCTGGGGAATCTTTTCTTGTTTTTAATTGAGGTCATTTCCATCTTAACAACAGCGTGTGTTCTGTTAGTTAGAAGTGCGTTTCTTTGAACTTTTATCTCACATCTTGAAAAGAATTAAATTTGTGAATTTAGAGGCTTAAATAGTCATGTTATGAGAAGGATGGATTTGTCCTCTCTTTTTTTTAAAGATTTATTTTAAATATATGCCTGCATATGTGAGACTAAACATGTTTGTGCAGGTGCTAGCAGAAGCCAGGAGATAGCCTTGGACCACCTGAAGTTGGAGATACAAGTTATTGTGAGCTGCCTGATGTGGGTGCTAGCCACCAGCTAGGGCTCTGCACGAGCCGTCAGTATGCATCTTCACTACTCAACCATCCACAGCCCCCTGAAAACAGATTTGCTTTCCAAAACTTGTCGAATATTGAAAATTTAAAGAACTGAGGTTGTTAGGAAGATCAGAATAAAAATGAAAAAGAAGTGAAGGTTCACAACCTCCTTTTCACTTAGTGATTGTAAACGTGGCAGTTTGACTGGCTTTGATGAGCTTTAATTTGCAGTTTGATGACAATTTGTATTAACTTGGTGTAGACAGAGAGGTATTGCTGCCAAAGTTATTTCTGAAACACATTTTCTGTGTAGGTGCCACTTAGGAGAACTAAATGCTACTTGTTAGGACAGGTTCAGTGGTCAACCTTCATAATACTGAAGAAGATACCACAGTATACCTAAAATACTGCCACTGTTTTTACTGGTCTGGTATTCCTGCACACTTCTGCCATCTGCCGTGGTAGATACTTGATTTGCCTGCTCCCTTGCCTTGCTTCTGCACAGCAGAATATAAACCCTATGAGGAAAAGTCTAAAATTTCATTCTGTTGTTTTCTCTTAGTAGTTTGGTCAATGCTCTGCACATTCAGATACAGTGTTTTCATATAAGAATAATGTATATAATGTAAATTATTAAAATTTAAGGCTATTTTTAATAAAGTATATATTAGTAAAGGGAATTATTTTGTTGTGAGTTAGCCCGTTGCACTTTAAAAAATCCTAGTCCATTAATTTTAAGAGTTACGATTTTAAAAAATACCACTGTGCCCATGATGGGGTGGGTGGTGGTGACGGCAGTTAGAGGATGACGGTGGAGTCGAATTTTCTTTTGTTTGTTTGGTTTTGTTGTTGTTTTTCCTACCTTTGAGAGGGCTTCTAGGTATCACACTAAGGTTGCCAGGCTTGCATGGCAAGCAGCTTTCCCTGCTTTGTCTCCACCCCAGGGCTAATTTTATATTCTTACTTGTTCAGGACCCCACAAACTGTTTCTAATAGGTTAATCTGTGTCTGGATATGACAGTTGGGTTGATGAAAAATCTGAAGATTCTACACATGTTGCTACACAGTCTGTTCTTCCCATACTAGAGGACATAAACAGACACAAGTTTTGAAATGGGACATGAATGGTCCTGTCAGCCCAGTCCAACTGGCAGATTCCTGTTGTATTGCCTTCAAGGTAAAAATCAAAAGAAGAATATCTGTTGTAGCTGAGTCTAAGAACCTTCTCATCTGCGTGAAAATTCTTACCAGCACTGTTTCCTTATGAAAGACACAATTTTGCTGTTGCCAATTTGGTTGGTATCTGTTTAAGCTAAAAGTTAACAGTTTAAGGTTGATCCCTGCCCTTAGTAAGGGCTTATAGCCATCTGCATGAAGTGCTAATAAATGCTAGCAGTTTAGTTTTGGGGGCTTGTAGCCCTTGGAAAAACCATAACTTCAATGAGAAAATATTATCTAATTAGAGTGGGGAAATAAGAAAATCATAGCCCTGTTTTGAGTGTCTATGGCTGTAACTACTTAAATTTTCTGTCCTTTTATTATGATTTAGTGCTGAATTCTATTTTTTTTTATTAAAGATTTCCATCTCCTCCCCCTTCCCTCCCCTCCCTTCCACCCATACCCCCATTCTACCCCTCTCCAAGACAAAGAGCCATCAGGGTTCCCTTCACTATGTTAAATCCAAGGTCCTCCCAGCTCCCCCTAAGTCCAGGAAGGTGAGCAACCAAACTGACAAGGCTCACAGTGAGCCCGTCCATGCTGTAGAGGTCATGTTCATTGCCGTTGTTCTTGGTTTCTCAGTCCTCCTCCGCCGTCAGCCACATTCAGAGAGTCCGGTTTGGTCCCCTGTTCCATCAGTCCCATTCCAACTGGACTTGGTAGTCTCCTGTTAGATCTGTCCCACCGTCTCAATGGGTAAACGCACTCTTCATGGTCCTGACTTCCTTGCTCATAATCTCCCTCCTTTTGCTCCTCATTGGGACCTTGGGATCTCAGTCCGGTGCTCCTATGTGGGGCTCTGTCATTTTCTCCATCCAATGCCAGGTGAAGGTTCTATGGTGATATGCAAGATATTCATGAGTATGGCAATAGGATCTGTACATTTCTGGCACCCTCTCCTCAGCTGCCCAAGGACCTAACATGGGGGTGGAGTGGGATGGAGGGAGGGGGAAATGGGGAGAGAAAAGTGTGAAGTGGAGGATGGGAAGAGCTTGGGAGAATAGGATGGTTGGGATATAGGAAAAGTGGATATGGGAACAAGGAATTATATATCTTAATTAAGGGAGCCATTCTAGGGTTGGCAGAGACTTGACTCTAGAGGGGTTGCCAGGTGTCCAGGAAGACGCCCCCAGCTGAATCCTATTTTTTAAACCAAAATCTCATAAAGAAGCTTATACTTTAGTTTTGTTTTTTTAAATAGTCTCAGTGTGCTGTAAATAGAAACAAAAAATGTGATCCATGTGCAGGTTGCCTTCGATCAGGTGGTCGAGTGAAACTGTGTGGATGGCAGCATAGCTATAAAAATACGTATGGCCTGAAATAAAGTCTTTATAATGATGGTGTACATTTTATCTGCAAAGGGAGTAGTACAGTGTTCATTTGTTGCTCCTGAAATGAGTTCTTTGTTCCACATGCCATTTCCTCCAGGTCAGAAATATAGATAAATTTTGGATAACTAAATTGTTTTAATTGTTTTATTTTTACATATTATATTTTTCTTAAAAATTTTAGAGTATAACAGGATAATTTAAATTTTCATGAGGGATAATAACCAGGTTATTTCAGGTTTTTTTTTCCTCCGTTTGTAAATAGAGCAAACAGCCAGAATGGTAATTTTAACATGAGATTTGAGAAAATGTCAGTGGGTATCTCCAAATCACTATTGAAATACAGTTTTAGTCAATAACTCAGAAATGTTACTCATGAGGTTTGATGTTGATGTTTTTTCTTTAAACTGTGCAAATACTCTTAAATCTTTAGAAGGAAAAAAAATCTCCAACCAGTACTGATAGTAAAATATGTAAAAAGAATACCAGACACTTGTCATCCTATAAAAGTCCTGTAGTTGCCACTTCCAGCTGAGCGTTTAATTTCTCACACTTTTTCCATGGATGCAGCTTCACATCTATTGTTTTCCATTTTGTCTGTGTGTGTGCTTTTAACGTAAATGAGATTCCTTTCCATTTAATATCATTATGTTGTAGACAGTTTTCTTTTTACTAAAGTAATTCTTTTCATAGGTCTCTTAAAGATGGTTTTATGGTCTTAAAAAACAAATTCTACATCAAATACCTTTTAACTGCATTTTTGTAAAAGTTTCAGTATTTCAACTTGATGATTTTGTGGCATTCATAGCAGTTATTTTCCCGGTGTCTTGGGGGCTTTATGACTGCTTTAAATAACCATTTGTCAAGTCTGTGACCTTTTTACTTTGTCGTCTGTGTTTTATGGATGCTGGTATTTCTAACTTTGTATATTAATTTCTGAAGAAACATTTTATCATCATTTTACACTTATTTTATAAATGATGTGTTAAATATTGGATATGTTGATAGTATATGATCATAAGGATGTGCAGTTTTGACTCTTAGCTTTAGAGCTGTTAGTAAGGCACTGAGATCTTTCGTTAGGTGAGGAATGAGCACAGACACTGCTCATAGCACACTCATTTCTGTCTGGTAAGATGTAGGCCTTGCGTTAGAAGAGGGATACACCAGGAGTATTCCCTTCCACCACCAAACAATATTTAGAAAGGGTTGCTTCTCGTTCTCTGAAAGTTTACTAATTAATTACTGTAATTACTGTACCCATGGCTGCTAGGGGCTCTTCCCACTGACTTCTGCTGCCGTTAGGTGCCAGAGCACTACACAGATCTGCAAAACTCTTAGCAAAATGAGGTCTACATGTGCCAGAGTTCAGTATTGACAGTCAAGTGTTTCAAAATGTGTTCTGCTTCTGTATTGCACTCTGCCAGACTGAGGAGTGAAGTCTCTGATGCGGCTCTGGCTTTAATCTTACCTTGTGGTCCACTTCATGGGCTTTTGAAACTTGGGCTGATTGGCCTTGGTACCTTTTGTCTGCTAGTGCGTGGCTTACAGTTGCTCTGCTTCTTGCTCTGACAGGAGGACATGCCTAGAGGAGGGACCTGACGCTCGCCCTGCTCTCTGCCCTCTTTCTGAACCTGACTGGTGCAGCTTGAGAGAATGAGCTTTGCTGCCCTCTGCCCTCCTCGTTAGTAAAGGAAGAGTCATGAGAGGGACCATCCCTATTTCCTGTTAGCAAGACACATCCAAGGAAGACTTTGAATTTCTTCATTGTTTGTTGTTTGAAGGTACTAGGGTTTATAGCTCAGCAGATTTGAACAAATTGAGTAAAAGGTCAGCTCTATTCTGTTTTAACTAGATTTCTAAGTGCATTTACTAACCTAACCATCACATAGACCTATTTATAACTTGAAGTTTGCCTTTAAAATCACGAAAGTACAAAGCACTGTAGTGCTTGTAACGTTCTTCCATATTATTGTAGGTGACTAGATGACCATGGAGTCTGGAGCAGACAACCAGCAGAGTGGAGATGCTGCTGTAGCAGAAGCTGAGAACCAGCAAATGACAGCTCAAGCACAACCACAGATTGCCACACTAGCCCAGGTATAAATACATGGAGAGATCCAGGCTGTGTCTCTTCCAAGAGAATATCAGAATTCTGACTCACTATTAGTATTAGCTTATGTTTAGAAATGATAGTAATGACTAATTAACAGTAAAATGCATCATTAAATATTAATATAGTTTGTGTAGTGACATGATCCAGAAATAATTACTTTTTTACTAACAAATTAATTGGCTCTCTCTAGGCAATAAAACCTTGATTATGACAGCTGCCTTGGTTTTTTGTTTTTGTTTTAATACCACACAGACTTATTTTGGGACCTGGAGGTGCAGATATATTTGGAAACCTAAGTTTATATAGTCTGATACGAAAAAGCAGATTAAGCAAGCAAATTGAATCAGTCCTAAGAATGATAGCAGTCTCCCCTGTGCATTCTAAGTACCTTTTGTCTGGTTTTGTTTTAAGTATCCTATCCTTAAGGCCTTCATCTCTATACTTACTGTTTTTCTCTCACCTGTTTATTAACAAATCTTTACCTCAAATATTCATGAAAACAGTGCTTAATATAAAAATCAAATATATATAAACCTGTAGGGTAAGACCGATACTTCCTTTCCCCATTTTTGGAGACAGAAGGTTTCTGTGTAGCCCTGGCTAGAATCAAACTCAGAGAAATCCACCTTCCTCTGCCTCCACAGTGCTAGGGTTAAAGGTGTGCACAGCCATGCCTGGCTGGTTCCTCTCTAAAGTGAAGGCTCCCTAGAAAAATAATCCTGCCAGAGGCTTTGCTTTGCCCTAGCTCAGTTAAGACTCTGCAGTGGAAAGGACTGATCAAAATAAGTCCTGAGAAATAAAGGGCTCACCACAGGTGGGACGAGAGTGGGTGTGAGTCAGATACTGCAGCTCCAGCAGGAACAGAGTAGGCAGGCTGCCTGTGTTTTCTCGTAACAAAACAGGGTTTCCCTGCAGATGTAAGACAGTTAATATAGCAGACAAGGCAGCACTTGGTGAATACAGGCTTGGTACAACATACTCAGAGAAGTTGGGGCTCATCTGAGCATTTAGCTAAGCAGGATCCTTGATGATGACAGCCCTCAACATGTGTTCTTCTGGCCTGGCTGGTTGTTCCCTCAATTAAACAATATATTCATATATATGTATGTATACATATATATGAATATATATATATATATATATATATATATATTCATATTCATCTTGGGAATTCTGTCCTTATGACTTTCTTCGGGAATTTGTATTCTTGATGAGGTAGAGCATGAAAATATTAGCTGGCATAAGAATTCTTGGTAAAAAGACTTTTTCTTGAAAATTATCTGTTATTTTGTATGATCCACTTAGTGTTGTTTACAAAATTTGAGATCAAATTCATTTCTTATATCTAGCATATTACAAAGTACTTTAGGTCTCTACTTATAAAAAAGTATTAATAAATTGGTTCATTTCTATTCTCTGTATCTTCTTACAGTAAAAATTCACATCGTCACTTCGGAGCAGTTTCTTTCAGTTAATTGGCTGTTCTGTGTGTCTTTAGTATCCTTGTGCTTCTGGGAGTGTTTTGTTTGTTTCTTCATTTCCCTCCTGTTTTCTTTGCTGCTTTTCATCCTTTTTGCTCTGCTTTTTGGAAGGTTCTTCTATACACTCCATCCTGCAGGTTGAATCTTTATTTTTCTAACATGTTTCCAAGAGTTGTGTTTGTTCGTCCTTTGGTATTTCCTAGTGTCTCTCCCTTTTCATAGGGCAGCGTCTTCTTTTATCCTCAGGGGAAGAGGTTTGCTGGGAGGGGGTTTTTCGGTTTCACCTTGTTTTGGTGATTATTTTTAGTTTCTCTTTCTTAGATGCTCACATAGCTCTTCATCTTCATTTCCATTTGTTTTAGTCTCCATTTTTTCCAGTAGAGGCGTCCACCAAATTCTTAACACTCTGGATGTCTGCCCAGGATTAAAGTGGGGGGAGACAAGGAGATAGGATTGTATGATAGAACTTGTACTTAGCACATGCAAAGCTTTGGGCTCATGCCTCAACATTAAATAATAAGTAGATAGATATAAATGACTAAGAAGCTACTTTGGAAGCTTCGTGGATATATTTGGAGTCCAACAACTCCAAACGATGAACTTAACTGTAGGGAAGGAATGGTGATCTTAACTGTTAGTGTCTTGGACCTTCTCCTTGAGTTTGACTAGGCCCCTAGAGGCGAGGGAGAGAAAGGGATTTAATAGTGACCAGTCGTTCTGGTGTTGCGTGGTTAAGACCCATTATCTGTAGTACTTCTCCACTGTTCTCCACTGTGGGCCAGACTTTTCTTCTACAGGGATTGAAAGGATTCACTTCTTCCTTAAGAATCTCCAACCTGCCCTTTTGTTTACTTTCAGCCCTTCTCCTCATGCCACCTATTACAGTGTTGGAGATCCTAAGCATCTGGATTTCTGTGGTACAAATCAGGTTTTCTCTTCCTGCATGAATTGGCCATCTGTAGTCTTCTTAGTTTGTTACTATTAATCCATCTGCTCTTCAGCCTAGAAAACTCTGTTGCCTCCTTTCCTAGTTTCCACATTTATATGATTATACACATAAAAGTCAAATCAATTTCATGAAATATAATTTGGAATTCAGAAGGGAACATGCTCAGTTTATCATTAGGCAGCCCTCCAGCATTGAAGACTTAAAAGTGAAATGTGTAGTCAAAAGTGAACTTTAAGAAAGCTTTTCTCCTTTCTTCTTGTCTCGTTACAATTATATTTTTTTATTTGCCCATCTAAGTTCCTTGACAAATACACCACACTTTAAAAAAAATAATCTTTTAGTTTTTAACAGTTCGATACAGTCATATAATGTATTTGGGTCACGTTCATGACCCCTTCTTTCCAGGGTCCTTCTACTCTGATGTCCTTCTGTTGTTGTTACTGTTGTGACCCACGAGGGGGTGTTACTGAAGTGTGGACTTGCAAGTGGTTGTACTAGCAAAGAGAATGGCTGTCCTCCCAGCAACCATTAGCTGCTACTAGGTCCTCAGAGAGCTTGTGAAGCCCTCCCCCATTCTTTCCATGATAGAACGTTACAGGCTCCATCCATACATCTCCTGTGCAGGTGATGAGACCGTTTGAGTTTGTTAGTGTAAGAGCAATGTGCTGTCCAGAGCAAAGGGCTTCACAGCATTCCTTCCCCTCCTCTGACTCTTACAGTCTCCCCACCTCCTCTTGTACTGTGTTCCCTGAGCCTTTGAGAGAGGTGTGTATCAGAGATTTTAACATAACTTCCTATTCTGACTCCATAAATTTTTAATACCAGCTTTTAAATGCTAGGAAAACATTGTAAAGCGAAGGCAAGATAAGATGATTATGATTTTGTCAGTGAATAGGAGGGGCAAGAAAACAAAATCAGTGTAAATAAGAAAGATAATCAACATAAAATAATACATCTTATTTTCCTTTTAGAATTTAAAGTTGACAGAAACCCGTGGTTTTGATCTTGAGAATGTGCAGCTTTAGTTTATTAAGACGGTACGTCACTGTCCCTAGGCTGCCTCACACCAGAGCAGGCCTGCCTCCCTCCTCAGTCTCAGGGTTACATTCACCACCACACCCAGATGAGAATGCAAAATGTTAATAAATCCAAGTAAAAAGTAATATGAGTAATATAAGACTTATTAAAACAAATTCTATAATACATTCTATTATGTAGTCATATTTTTAGTAAATATGCAGAGGTATTTATAATAGATTTTAAAACTGAAAAATAGGTTCCATGATAGTGTGTTGTAAAAGCTGAATGCATCTGTGTGTCTTGAGAAACACCTCTCAAGTGTATTTCACTTGGGACCAGGCTATGTGCTCCCAAGGTAGTTGTGAATGTGGCCCAATGCATTTGTTCCCGACAGTATCAACGTCGGACACCTGTGGTCGGGAAGTGCCTCGGGATAGAGTGCGTACCTCTATATGTATATAAAGAAATGAAAACATGGCAGATATGCTATGGTAATGCTGGTCGTAGGAATACATGGGAGTTTTAGCTAGGCCTTGTAGTAACTGCTGTCTGGGAGTCTGAGGCAGGAGAACCCCAAGTTCGAGGTCAGCCTGGATAATCAATTGAAACCCTGTCATAAAAGTGACAGAAGGAGAGCTGGAGATAGATCCCGTGTTAGAGCTAGAGTACTTGTCTGCTTCCCGCCCACATCCACAAGAAAGCAGTCCGGCTGTTTGGTACTCTATGTTAGACTACATGTCTGTGGAAGCTTAGGAATAACTAGGGTAGAAGTCACTGAGCTAGCTTGTTAGCTTTGCCTTTAAAAGATGCATGGAAGAAGGCAAATAGGGAGTTCAGGTGAGACACTCAGCTCAGAGTAACTGGAGGGACGGCATCCTTTTAGTTCACTCTTGAGTTCTGATGTTATGAATGGGCTATGCTACTCTGCACATAACTGCAAGTGACCAGAGAAAATAGAACTAAAAACAAAGATTTTGTAGCCATCTAAGAAAAGAAAACTTCTAGTTTTAATCTTTGTGCTAAAGATAACTTGCCTTCAAAAGATCTTTTTCCCAGCTGGATGGAAGCGTCCCCTGCCTGCTGTGTTTCTCTGCAAACTCACGTTCAGTGCTGCACCTTTCACCACAACCCCTGCTCTCCCAACCCTGTCTGCCACTGCCAGCATCTTTAATTCCCCCTGGCACCAGTCATCCAGAAGGCCTTTCCTTACCACCCACTGCCCTCTTCCTGGCCTTCATCACCTACCCTAAGCACTAGATAGGCTTTCTCATGGCCCCACCTCCAGTGCTCTCCCACTGAGTGTGTCTGTTACTCAGCCTCTAGAGCGAATGATCTAAAATGGAAACTTTACCAGGCTATTCCTCCTATGTTCTCAGAATAGAGAAGGTTTTTGTTTTGTGTTGTGTTGTTTTGTTTTTAAGACAGGGCCTCAGATGGTAGCTTAGGCTGACTGTTTAAACTTGCAGCATCCTTCTGCCTCTGCCTCTTTAGCATTGGTATTATGAGCATTTGCCACTCTGACTGATGAAAATGCAAGATTTTTATTTGTTTTGAGACAGCGTCTCACTGTACCCCTGGCTGGTCTGGAATTTGCAGAGGTCTCCCTACATCTGTATACTTGGTTTAAAGGCACATGCCACTGCGCCTGGCTTGAAAACTCTTTTAATGTATCATAGAGAGAGTTTTTTTATGATTAGACCACTGAAGCCTTTTGAGCTGCTGTATCTCTGCTTCTGACATTGAACCGTGGTTATGTGTCTTTCCCTGTATTACACACACACACACACACACACACGTCCTAAAATACCACCTGTTAACCAGTTTAGTCATTTTTTTTGGAATGGGAGGAATTGAAAGTTTTAATTATAATTCATATACTTTCTTATTAATGAAAAGACATGCTTATAATTAGTATAAACTAGAATATTATAATATATTTTAGAATGTGTTATTCTAAACTTAGTAAGTCCTATTTGCCCAAATTTGAAAAGTTAAGGTTTTAAAACATGGTTTATTTAACACCAGGGTATCCTGAAAACTGATGCTTAAGGCCAGCATGTCTGTTGTTGACCTTGGGTGAATTAATCTCTTAACATGTTTTTGTCTTTAAGTGAAGATAATTCTTATTACTTTGCCTTTAATTTTATAAAAAAAAAAAAAAAACAAAAGTAGATATCAAAGCAGGCCAGAAACTGTAAAGCAGCATATGAAGGAAGTATTCTGTAGCCTTGAGAGGACCACTAGGATGCCTGTGTAGATACCACATGAGATGACTGTTTTTGTTTCTCGGGATGGGCTGAAAAGTAGAGGGGAGGAGGGATTTGTATATGGTTTAAATTTTTTAAAGAGTAATAAATCATTGATTTCTTTCACATTGTTGAAATACTTATCAATCAGGAAGGTCATACTTTTGCTAATTATAAGCTACTTCATATTGAACCTGAGAGGTTTCTGTGATGGTAATTGCTTTCCATGTTTCCATAGGTATCCATGCCAGCAGCTCACGCGACATCGTCTGCTCCCACCGTAACCTTAGTGCAGCTGCCCAATGGGCAGACAGTCCAGGTCCATGGGGTCATCCAGGCTGCCCAGCCGTCAGTCATCCAGTCCCCACAAGTCCAGACGGTTCAGGTGTGTACAGAAGTTCTGCACATGCTTTAATAACGTGTTAGAGCTGCTTCTGTGTCCTTTATTAGTTGTGAAAATAAGGACATCTAGCTTAGATTTATTTTACTTCATAGTAAAGGAATGTGTTGTTTCTGTATATTTCTGTTATGTATGCAGGGACAGACCTAAGGAAAATTACATTTTTTAATTTACAGAAGAAAAAGCATTTATTTAGGGAGATAGTAAATATGTGATAAGTGGAAATGTTTGGGAAAGGCCTGTGGGACTGACGTGCCTCAGTTAAGGAAAGTTAACCTACAGTGAGCCTGAGTTTGTATGGGGAAAGACTGAGATAGGATTTGTACTTAGAGATCACATCAGACATAATATTGGCTGTTTAAAAGGTAGACTTTATAACTTTGAAATAATAGTATATTTAGGAGGTCCATGATAAGACTGTTAATTGTATCGCATATACTGTCTGACTCTTTGGAGAGTTTGTTCCTTTGGGGTAAAAGGGAATAAAGGCACTCTTTCTGAAGGTGACTACTTAGGCCTAGGGACCCAAGTGCAGTGGCAGTGTACTTCTTTGCCAGTTCAGCCGATTGAAGAAAAAAAACAAAGACTGAACATTCATGCAAGTAGGCCATAACCCCAGCCTCCCGTTTCATATCTTTTTACTTCACAGTCTTCCTGTAAGGACTTAAAAAGACTTTTCTCCGGAACTCAGGTGAGTCCTAGGTCCTAGATTTGAAGAAAACTATTTTTAGAAAGGAAGGTGAGAAATTATTTATGTCTTTGTCCTTCTCTCTGAACGCAGATTTCAGGGTTACGTCAGACTCTCAGCCTGAGTGCTGTACCTGCTCATTACTTGGTTATTGCTTCACCCTCTATGACATATACTGCGTGGGCACTTGGACAAACCTTCTGAGGGACTGCACAGTTGCGGGGGGGGGGCAAGGCTGAACTCCTGTGAGCTTGCCAGAAGTATGCCTTCTGAAAGTATGACTTGGTGATCCTAAGAACTAAACAAAGTGGATTCTTTTCAGTCAAACTGCTTTCTCTCCCTGCTTCCCCCACACCCTCTCCTACTTTAAGGAAAATTTCCAGATTCAACAGGCTTCTCCTTTTCTTCCGCATTTACTATATGGTGTATCTTTGATTTCTCTTGCTCAGCCTTAATTGTTTTTGATGAGAGCTGTTGCATTTTCCATGTAGGGTAGCCAAAACTGACTGATAATTGCATGGGGGAGGAGTGCTTCCTCCTTGGTTCTAGAACAGCCATTCTATTACTGTCATCCAAACCCATGCCAGGGTGTCAGCTTTATGTGGAGGTATTGAGATGCTGCTACCTCTTCTACTTTTTCTTTTCTTTGGTTTGCTTGACCACTGAAGGGGGTAGAAAGCTGTTGTCGTGTGAAATCCTGAAGACACTGGGAATGGACTTTATTAACAAGTCGGTGACAGTATTATTCAAATAAAGGCCTGTTTCTAGAAACTACAATCATAAGTAGTCTTTTGACTTAGTTTTTATTCATTGAATGCTACATTGTCATCCTCCATATTATCTCATTACTGATTCCATACCTGAATTCTTCTCTAGAGCAGAATGGAGAGAACATGGTCTGCTAGTCAAGAGTTTTAGAGATCGGACCTTCTTCACATAGTAATAATCAACTGACATTGAGCACATTGGCCCTTTCTTTCTTTTTCGCTTAAGAAGGTTTTATTTTAATTAAGAAATAAAACTAGGCTACAAAATGTGTATTACAATTCTTAAGAAAATGTGATGTTTGCTTGTAGTCTTAATTTTAATCTTATTTTGGGGCAACATAACTTAAACCCAAGTAGTAAATGTCCTTAACTTTGTTAGAAAAATGTATTTGTCTTTTCAAGAATACATTTTCATCACAGTGAGCTATATAATTTTAAAAAACATTTAAAAGAGAAAAGTTGGACTCCTTGAAACCTGGATTATATGGAGATGTATCTGTATGTTTTTTGTTAAGTACTCTAAACCAGGAGAATGTGTTAAACTTACAGTTATTTCAGCCAGTTAGCAGTGGTCAGTGTTAATAACTCGGTGATAGTGGTTTACAAGAGGTTATCAAACAAAGAGTGAAGTATCCCTCAAACTTGGAGATGGCAGAGTGTTAGTATTATAGAATAAGAGTCCCAAAATATCCAGGTATGTGTCTCTCAATGGGAGAATAAGAACAGTGGTACTTCTGTTGATACATCTTAATATAGTACTGTCAGAGAATGAGCTGTATTAGTATTCCATGTACAGCTTCACTTTGCTGCCCTAATTAATATATTCTTCCACGTACAAATCACATCTCAGTGTGAACAGGGTTGGTAGTGGCACTTACCATTTTGGGCCACATATCAATATAGTGCTGTCTAAAAATGTACCAGAAAGGATTTATAGATTTTATTACTTTAAATTATTATATCCATTTCTTCAGCAAATGTTTATTGATCACATGCTGTGTGCAGTCATTGTTCTAGGTGCTATCAAAGACAGCAGTGAACAAACAATACATCTCTGTTCTCATGAAGATCACATTTGAGTGAAGAGACACACTATGAAAAAATAAAATATGTCAGGTGAGGATCAGTGCTCAGAGGTTAATTAAACAGGGGAAAGGGCAGATCAAGATGCAAAGGGAAGGGTGCTGCAATTCATTTAAGGTGGTTTGGGAACACAGTGAGCAAATACCAGAAGACAGGAAAGGCTGCTGAGCCAGGCCAGTGATAAAAACAGTCCAAAGATGGAGAAATGAACATGTTTGAAATTTGAAAGAATAGCTGATAGTGCTGGCTCCCTAAGTAGAATAAGGAGGAGGAAAGCAGCTGGAGACTCGGTGTTGATGGACACATTTTTCATGCTTTGTGATATGATGGGGGCAGCAGTGAAAGCCTTATATAAATAATACACTGCTTTTGTGGCCCTTAGACAGCATTGCTGCCGTCTGATTTAAGGGGAGGAGGGGTAGCTTTTGTTTTTTTAACCCAAGACAAGTGTTCCAAAGTTTCTGATCTCGGTGGTGGCAAACGAGGGCTTTGAAGGGATATTTTACCCAGTAGATTTTTAAAAAACAAACAAACAAAAAAAAACCCCAAATCCATTTATACTATCATTTCTTGATGGTGGTAAGGAAAAATGAAATGAAAGAGTAATTACTTTTTAGAAGAAACTTAAGCTGTGGAGAAATTTGTATACCTTTTTCATGGTAAACATTGTAGGTTTGTCTTCTTCAAAGACTCCTATCTAAAGCCTTAGACTTTTCTTAGTTTTTTCAGAAGTCTTAGTCTCAGTGCTGCTGGACTTCGCTGCTAAATATGAAACTAGCTGGGTATGGAGACCACACCTTGAACACTGGCGTCAGAGGGGCAGAGACAGGGATGGATGTCTGAGTTCAAGGCATGCCTGGTCTCCAAGGCAAGGTCCAGGCCAGCAGAGTTGTATATAATGAGATCTTGTTTCAAAAAAAAAAAAAAGAAAGCCGTACCTTCTTGCTAGAGGACAATAACCAGTTTAGATCCAGAGATCAAATACACTGGATAAATCGCATTGACAGTTTACATCTTTGATAGATGGAAATGAAAAAAATTGTTTTAAGCACAGCTAAAAGGTGCTTAGTTTTGCTAGTCTCTACATTTAGAATTCTCTAAATTCTAACTCTAGTAGGTGTCCAATCACATTTCCAAAACCTTAAGCCTAGGTGGACAGGGTAAGGGCTGCTGTATAGAAAGCTTTTGCAGGTCCTGCCTCAGTGCTGGGTGGGATTAAAGGCATGCACCTCATCCCTGACCAGAATTGCTGCTGAAAGATGTTAATGATTGTTCTCAGTTAGTGAAAAACTTAATTCTACTTGAATAAATTAAATATTTATGCCTATCCTAAGAACTTTTTTATAAGTAACATTTAAAATTTACAAATAAATATATAGCCCCCGTGAAAATGTCTTATTTGCCTGCGTATATGCCTATACAAGATGTGTGTGCCTGGTACTGTCGGTGCCGGAAGAGGGTATCATTGGGACTGGAGTTTGAAGGTGGTTCTGGGCTGCCGTGTGGGTGGGAGAATTGAACCAAGGTCCTGTGAAAGAGGAGCTGGTGCTCTTTTCTGAGCCATTTCTCCAAACCCCAGTTCTCTTGTTTGTCAGGGAGATAAACAGAGCAAGTTGTAAGATGAATATTCTAGGCTTTACTAAGCTTTTTTGAGTGAAATATTAGCTAAACCAGAATCTTAACCATAGCTAATCAAAAACACTCAAAGTTTGCAAAGGGTTGTGTACTTTTAACATTTCTTTATTTCTAACCACTGTTGAAATGTCAAATTATAAAAATAAATAATTGTTTGGGTTTTTTAAATGTCTGAACTGTTACAGATGGCCAAAGATAAAGACATGTTTAAGGAACTTGGGGAGTCAGACATTAAGGGGCATGTCAGGAGGTGTGAGGATGGGTGCGAGGAGTTCTGCTGGAGTGTGAAATCGTGGAGCCTGCATTTGGATTTTAATTTTTATATGTTATGAATACTTATAAAATTGGATTTTGATATTTTTGAGTGTAAAAATCATGGACCCTAAATGATTTTTTTTAAGATTTCGTTTTTCAAGAGCAGCTAGTTTCACAGCAAAATTGAGAGTTTTCCCATGTGTCCCTGGCCACCGCATACAGAGCACCTTCCATGTTAGCAACCCACACACCAGACTGCTACATCATAACCACCTAATTCTAAATGTAAAGATGGCACACAGGTTTCTCTCGGTGTTGGTACATTTTATAGCTGTTGTGGTTTTTCTCATTTTAATTAATTCTTTCCATCTAAATTGGCAAATCTTTTAGATTGGCGAAGGGTAACAAAATCCACTGAGTTGGTAATAGGAAATAAAACTATTACTAAAAAAGGCAGTATTTCATTTCAAAACCAATCTGATTAGTTTACTTATTTATATATTTTGTCTTTGTTGAATTATATAGCCCAGGTTGGTACGTATTATATGGCATGGCTAACCTTGAACTAATTACTGACCCGGCCTCCTGTATGCATCTCCTCAGTGCTAGGTTTGCACACATAAGCCACCAGACCTGCTTTCATATGGTGCTGGGGACCAAACCCAGGGTCTTGTTCATCCTTAGCAAACATTACCAACTGAGCTACATTCCCAAGCCCAGTATGTAAGTAACTAGTTCACAGAGCTTGTTTTAGTGAGTTTCAATGTAAATGAGGTCTTCTGTGTGCAGTGTCTGTCCTTAAGATCTTGGTAGTTGTTAAGAGCAAGGTATGGTAGTACATAATAACCCCAGGACTTCGAAGCAGGGCTGGAAGAATTGTCTGTTTGGGGCCAGCCTGGGTGACCAGAAAATACTCATCTGCCTCCCCTTTCCTCCAGGGAAAAATAATAAGATAGTTATAAGGATGGGGTATATCATATGTAAGAGTCAGATAGAAAGAAAGCCAAAGGGGAACTAAGATTAGCAGAAATAAGTACCCTTGCCACAGTACTGCCCATTGAGTTTATTGGTTACTGATTTCTCATGTTCTTTTAATGCTTTTCCTAGTTTATGATCTTCTTTTAATCTGTGAGAACATTGGTGTAGAGACAGTGAGTGGGCTAGGTATAGCAGCTAAAGTGTTCCTTATTTCTATCTGAAGTGAGCATACATAACATGTAGCGCTGCCAAAGGGGGTGAGTGCCCACCTTAAGAGTCCTTAGCTTGGACTGAATGTGGAGTTCTCTTGGAATTTCTCTTTGTCTGAATATAGTTTTCCTTATTGTTGTTGACTATTTTGAGGTGATGCTAACCCACACAGGCCCTCTTGTCTTCTTTAAGTCTACTTCTCAGTATAACAGCATCATACATACCTCATGGAAGAAAGCACATGAGGCCCCTGCAATACAGACTAGAAAAAGTTGATATGAATGAACTTTGAGTCTAGAGTGATCTAAAGTACCGCGAGGTTGTTGCTTCTGACAGCACCGACACTGGGACCATCAGGATTTTAGCCCTGGTAAAGTCTAAAGTGAAGTGCCGACTGTGAGCAGGGTCCACATTCCTTAGCTATGTGGCCCCAGTGAGTTGCCTACCCTGTTGTGTCTCAGTTCTTCTATCTTCTGTGAGCATAAGACCAGGACTCATCTGGGATCTGATGTTTACTGTGTGAAGTGATGAACTGTGTGGCTGTGTTAGTGTCTGCTACCCACACAGTCTTTATCCACTCATCCTCGTTTCCCAGCCTAAGGTCCCTTAACAGAAATGCATAGCTCGTTCATTACCTTGAAGTTTTACCCAAAAATAATTGCAGAATGCCAACTTTGAAGCATATTTATGTATAGTAGAGGATGTTTACTGGCTTGCAGGAAAACAACAGTCAGTGTCTTTGTTAAGCGTGCCATTGCTGTGATGAAGTACTATGGCCAAAGCAACTTGGAGGAAGAGGTTTATTTGGTTTACACTTTCTTAGCACTGATCATCATCAGAGGAGGTCAGGGCAGGAACCCAGGCAGGAGCTGATGCAGAAGCCATGGAGGGGTGCTGCCTACTGACTTGTTCCCCATGACTTGCTCAGCCTGCTTTCTTGTAACTGAGGACTACCAGCCTAGGATGGCCCCACCCACAGTGGGCTGAGCCCCCCTGCATCAATCACTAATTAAGAAAATGCCCCAATGGACTTTCCTACAGCCAGATCTTATGGAAGCATTTTCTTAGTTGAAGTTCCTTCCTCTCTGATGACTCTAGCTTGTGTCAAGCTGACATAAAACTAGCCAGGACAAACAGTCTACAGCGTGGTAAAGAATCACTGACTTAATTATACAACCGTAAATATGTGTTTGCAAAACAATTATAGGAAAATATATTGCTAGAGACTTAGGGCTATTTGTTCTTGTCCTTATGTCAGAAACCTTATTTTGGTTGGCAGTTCTGTTCTAACAGCTGCAAGAAATAATTGCTGTTTGTAATATATTCAGGATTGGTTGCTTGGGAGAAATTAAAGACATTTTCAGGACAAATGTTCTTGTTTCCATGACATCATTTTAGTCTGTAGGAGATGAGTTGTCTCCATTAAAAACTGAAGCGTGTATAAGAGTTATATTTGTGTTGGACTTAAATATTTTCTAGGAACTAAATTTGATAATCAAGATAAAGTTATTCTTTGTTTTCAGATTTCAACTATTGCAGAAAGTGAAGATTCACAGGAGTCCGTGGATAGTGTAACTGATTCCCAAAAACGAAGGGAAATTCTTTCAAGGAGGCCTTCCTACAGGTATGTGACTTACTAGAGTCAGGAACATGAAGAAAGGCTTAGTACTTGGCAGATAGTAAGTGTCAGACACTGAGAAAGATGCTCAAGCAAGTACCTTGTAGATAATTTCTCTTGAGTTACTTCTCAAATAAGTAAGACTATGCCTTGCTCTAAACCAGTAGTTCTCAACCTGTAGATCATGACCCCCAAAGACCATCAGAAAACACAGATATTTACGTTACAATTCATAGCAGTAGCAAAATTATAGTTATGAAGTAACAACAAAAGATTTTATGTTTGTGGTCATCACAATATTAGGAACTATCTTACTATCTTAAAAGGTCACGACATTTGGAAGGTTGAGAACCACTGCTCTCAACAGTTCTGGCAAAATAAAACATTTTCCCCCTCATTCTGTTTTTGTAATTGTGCTGACTGCTGCTTTTTAAAAGTTTGGAATACATTTGAATTATAGCATTGTTCAGGGGGAGACACTAGTGATCTACTTAGCTATACATTTACAGATATTTTTATGTCATGATACTTAGTAAACACCTGTATTTAATAGTTTTCAGAGTAGTACTTTGCTCACGTCCTCTAGTTTGGGTTCAGTCTTTCCTTGCCTCCTCGAAGAAGGTCCAAAACAGTATGTTTATCAGTTGACTTCATGTTAAGTATATTTAAAAACAATGTGCCTGCTAATCTCTTAAGATGACTTTAGAATTCAGTAAACTTCAGAATTTTACAGTTACCTTCCCTATTATTTTAAATTATGCCTATTTAAGCTTCTGTTGTTTTTTGGGTTTTTTGTTTGTTTGTTTGGGTTTTTTTGGTTTTTTGAGACAGGGTTTCTCTGTAGCTTTGGTGCCTGTCCTGGAACTAGCTCTTGTAGACCAGGCTGGCCTCAAACTCACAGAGATCTGCCTGCCTCTGCCTCCCGAGTGCTGGGACTAAAGGCGTGCACCATCGCCACCCGGCTAAGCTCCTGTTGTTTATCATTTATTTTAGACTTATTTTGTTTTATGTGTATGGGTGTTTTGTCTGCCCACGTCTATTCACCAGTTGTATGCCTGGTGCCGGCAGAGGTCAGAAGAGGATGTTGTATACCCTAGGATCAGAGTTACACATGTTTGTGAGTTGCTCTGTGGATGCTAGGAATCAAACCTGGGTCTTAACTGCTGAGCCTCTTTCTAGCCTCACTCCCTTTTTTTAAAGAGAAGTTGATGTCTCACCTTCCTCCGTGTGCTCACTTACAGTTGTTGCTATGCTCGTTTTCTATCCACAAATTATGAGTTCTTAATATTATTAGTCAGTTGATTTTGAAATCTTAAAAATTTTATGTTGTGGTGTAGCACAAATAATAAAAGACCAGAGACGGATATAGGGTTAAAGTTGAAGATCTAGAGAAGCAGAGCAGGAAGCCACTAGAGAAATGCTCAGACTGCAGGGGCGATCCTCTGACTGCCTAGACTGCACTGTTCTCCACCAGACCTCAGACTCCACACTCCAGTGAGTCCCTGTCTCTCTCCCTTTATGTTCCTCTCTCTGCCCAGCCATATCTCCTGTCTCCACCTCCCCAGTGCTGGGGTTAAAGTGTGTGATCCCAAACACTACCACCTGGATCTGTTTCTGGATCAATCTCGTGTAGCCCAGGGTAGCCTTGAACTCACTGAGATCTGTCTGCCTCTACCTCCTGAGTCCTGGGGTTAAAGGTGTATACCACCACTCCCTGGCCTCTAGTGGCTTAGCTTTGCATTCTGATCTTCAGGCAAGCTTTATTTATTAAAATACAAATAAATTATCACTACTTCGTGGGGTATATATTATAGGCAATATGTATAATCTGTTACTTATTTTTATTTTGTGTATATGACTGTTTGAATGTATTTCCGTGTGCCATGTGCACGAAGTACCAGCAGGGACTGAAAAAAAAGATGTCAGATCCTCTCTGACTGGAGTTACAGTGTGAGTTGAAGCTAGTTACTGCTGAGCCATCTTTCCAGCCCTCTCTTTTGTTTTAAATATAGCAAGTATTAGATTTTGAGACATTGAATTAGACCTCACGTTAGTATATAATATTGTTGATCCTGAAGCAGATCCCACAAAGTACTAAGAAAGAAATCACATGACTTCTGTAAACCGTATGGAAATCATAGATGCAAGTCAGCCAGATGACTCGAGCAGATAAATGTGCTTGCTCAAGCCAAGTGACTTGTTCAAGGGTGGAAGGAAAGAGCCAGCTCCACAAAGCTGTCCTGTGTCCACACACATGCCTCTGACCACAGTCACACTCAAAAACCCATGAAGATACCAGCTTTATATTGACGACAAAATTTGCCTTAAATTTTTTTCTGGCCCAAATCCTAGCATATGTTATTTAAATAAAATATGCTTTAATCAAATGAAAGCTCTAGAGACAAAACATATAAAGATCAAGTTATAAAGTTTGTTGCCTTACCTTGTAATGATACTTTCACACTGGGTAATAGTTATATGAAGTTTATGAATTCTTGAAATGTAGCCTTTATATCTAGATTATAGCAAACTGTTTAACAGATGCTTATAACAGGCTTGCAAGGGTGGAGAAATGAAATTGATAATATAAGGTAGATTTTTATTGGAACAGCCTGTCCTTATAAAGCAGCTGGCTTGTGTGCAGCAGGAAGGTGCTCCATTTGCTCTCAGTTGGCTTGAATTTTTACCAGTAATTCATCTGAAGAAACAGAAGCCATGTGTATTAAATTCTCAAAGGACAGAACCATAGGGCTAATTAGTGTGTGAAGAGAATGAGTATTTTGAAAGATCATAGCAGCAAAGAAAGCAGGCTGAAACAAATATGGTGATACTATAGTGATAATTGTAGAGTCTCCAAAACTGATTATAAAACAGGTGTTCAGATATTTGATTCTGGATTAAGAATTTATTTCAAAAAAGTTGTTTATTCTCTTCAGCCAGTATGGCCTAGAGCAGCCAGAGATAGACTGTGAGCAGTGTCTTAGTCTGCGTGTTTGGATTCTCATACAGAGGGAGCTAGATCAGATTGTGACACTAAGTTACTAATTCTTAACCTTCAACCATAATCTCAGTAAAGGATATATCTTCATGTTACAGGTTTGCATAATTACCTGTAAATATACATATGTAGAGCCATGGAATGCAGGGTGTGTAACTGGGGAAACTGAGGCAGGAGAATTTTGACTTTGTCAACCTGAGATTAATAGTAAGACACTTTTTTTTGTTTTGTTTTTTCAAGACAGGGTTTCTCTGTATAACAACCCAGATTATGACTTTAAACTCACAGAGATCTACTCTGCTTCTCGAGTTCCAGCAAGATCCTGTCTTAAATTCAAATTAAGTTGGATGGTGGTGATGCATGCCTTTAATCCCAGCTCTCAGGAGGTAGAGGCTGGCGAATCTCTGAGAGTTCCAAAACAGCCTGGTGTACACAGAGATACCCCGTCTCAGGGTGTGTGTGTGTGTGTGTGTGTGTGTGTGTGTGTGTGTGTGTGTGTGTGTGTGTGTGTGCATACATACATACATACATACACACATACATACATGTGTGTACACACACATATAATAAATACATATGGCTTGTGGAAGCTGGATAGAGATGGCTCAGAGGTTAAGAGCACTGTCTACCCTTCCAAAGTATCTGGATTCAATTCCAAGGACACATAGAGTAGGACACATATAGGGACTCACAACCGCCTAACTCTAGTCATAGGGTCTGCAGTGCCCTCTTCTGGCCTCTGCAGGTACCAGTCATATGCAGGTAAAACACCCAAAGGCATTTAAAACAAACAAAAACACCTAGGTAGTTTTATTTATTGCGGCCCCTCCCCCAACACACACACACACACCTACTTCTTATATTCAAACTCTGCTTTGTTTGGACTTTATTTATATATTCATGTTTTTTTAAACTTTTGTTCTATATGTTAGCAGTTTTCTGATGTTTATAATTTGCTCTTAGTGAATTTATTCTTAATTAAAATTGTTCCTTATTTTTCTAGGAAAATTTTGAATGACTTATCTTCTGACGCACCAGGGGTGCCAAGGATTGAAGAAGAAAAGTCAGAAGAGGAGACTTCAGCCCCTGCCATCACCACTGTAACGGTGCCAACTCCGATTTACCAGACTAGCAGTGGGCAGTACAGTGAGTAACAAGTTTTTCTGTCATGAAAGCTGTCGATAAATCCAAGGCTTTGCCGCCATTGTTGTCCGCCCATTGTCAGAGATCTGTAACGAAAAGGCTTCCGTTTCTAGTGTTGGCAGTACGTAAGTACTTAAGTCGGTTACATTTCTTCAGTTTAGTACAGGTTCGTGAAGCAGTCTGAAAGTCCTTGCAGGACTGAAGAGCTAGGTTTAGCTCTCACAGAGTTAAGATGTGTACTCTTCAGATAAAGGAACACCATGATGAAGACCAGAAATAGCTCTAGCAGTTTGCCTGTTTATCTAATCCTGCCTCCTGAAAATAACATTTAAAAATCTTTGTGCTTAGGGTTTCTTGATTTCATTCTGCCACTGTGTTCAGTTATTGTTCTTTCCATATAAAGGAGACGTGGTGAACTATGAAAGTGTGAGCACAACTGTGTGAGCACAACCGCCGGCCTGACAGACGCCGTCTCTGTGCCAGGTGGTGTGTGGCACAGCTTTAACCCCGGCACTCAGACAGGAGCAGGTGAACTACGAGTTCAAGGCCAACCTGGTCTACATAGTGACAGGACAGCCAAGACTACATAGAGAGATCATGTCTCAAAAAAATGAAAATAAATCAGTGTGTATTAATGTTTTGCCTGTGCACTGTGGTTGTGCCTGGTGCCTACAGAGGTCAGAAGGTGGAGTCGGAATCCCCTGGAATGAATTATGCATGGCTGTGAGTCCCTGTGCAGTGCTGGGAACTGATCAGGGTCCTTTGAAAGGACAGTACTGCTCTAGCTGGTCCAACCCTGCTGGGTTTTTTTTTTTTAAACTTTGACAACCATTAATTTCCATTTCATATCTGCCCTGCATTTAATTCTGTCATACCTCTTCCTTTTTTTTTTTTTTTTTTTTTTTTATCTTTTACCTGAATCCATTAGAAGGTACTTTTGAGTTGATAAAAGGCATTTGTATAAATGTCACTTTCTTTTTTCCCCTCTAGCCTTACCCTCCAATGTATCTCTTACATGATTCACACAGAAATTACTAGCTTTTTAATGTCAGCATAATGTTGGCTTGCCTGCCGGCAATTTGCATTCTAGCTGTATTAAAAATAGATACCTAAAGCAGTATTTTTAGCTTTTCCAAAACTGAAACTTTAAAAAATATTATTTATAAGGACTTTTTAAAATATTAATTATTTGTATTTATGTGTGTGTGTGCATCACATTTGTGCAGCTGCTCTGGAAACCCTCTGGATCAGATCCTTTGGAACTAGAGTAGCAGGTGGCTGTGAGCCACCTAATGTGGTTACTGGGAACCAAGCCCGGGTCCTCTACAAGAGGAGTAGAGGAAGTGCTCACTCTTAGCCACTAAGTCATCTGTCAGGTATTTTTGATAAACTACTATCTATGATAACTAAGCTAAATAAGCTTAGTTGAATTTTTTTCCTTTCTAAATTCTTTATTGGCAGCCGTAGAAGGATCCCCCGCTCTGTGTTTAGTTGTTTGTTTTTCGAGACAGGGTTTCTATGTAGCTTTGTGTCTGTGTTCAGTTTAAGATAATTTCATACCCAGATAATTTTCAAGATGGTTCTTTTCTGACATTGTAAGATAAGACTTCATCTTCCCCCAGCATGAACATCCTGGGGTATAACACATTCCTATGAACAATAGAATCACTGTTGCAGAGAGTCTCACTTGAACTAGAAAGGATGAGTTTTAGACAAACCATACAGAAACTGAAAAGAAGAAGTAAAATATACGATTAACTGCCATCCCCTTAGATACTTTATTTTTCAAACCCCTCCAACAACTGAATGTTTCATAATAAAATTAATAGTTAATATTTAATTATAATATTTAAATATACTAGTACTTTGAGTTTTTTCTTCAGCCTTATTCATGTTATCAGTCATATTTGTATGTGCACGTGTGCCTTAAATGACACTGATTTAGCATTGCATTCTGCATTTTCCCCTAAGAAGCATCATAATGGACACTCACACATATAGCAAACTATGTATTTTGTGACTTGTTTATTTTTAAACTTAATATTTTATTATATATGTATGAGTGATCTACATGCATGTCAACACCACATGGATGTGGTGCCTGTGGAGGCCGGAAGAGGCCGGGACCCGGAACCGTTGTTGCAGATGAGTCGGCCGCCTGGTCGGCGCTGGCTTGAACTCGGGTCTTTGGAAGAGTAGTCACCTAAAGCCCTGTATTCTTAACCTAGTCAACATGGTTGTCACAGTTAAGGGTTAGAGGTTTATATAAACTATAAACTTCTCTTGTCCTTTCCCTGTAGGAAGAATTGTATAGATCCCTCCTTCTTTTTCATTTTTTATAAAAGTTGTCCTATACATGTAGAGAATCTCAGCTGATAAAATGTAATTGTGTTTAGATTAAGTTAAAATATAACAATATTTCCTTAGTTTGTATTTCTTGGTAGTCATTAAGTTCACTTAGAGATAAGTTACAGTTATCTTTCTATTCTTGTTTTAATGAATTTTGTTTTGCTGAAACTATCTTACTCTTTTAAAACAAGCAGGTGTACAAGTAAATATTACACAGTTAGAAAAACATGTTTAAGTCTTATGAAACATTTTCAAAGAAATGTTTATGTATGTGACCTTATTTAATGTTTACAACAACTATACATCTCTACAGTCAGATGTTTATAGATTTTAGATTTCGAAGAAAAATAACAGAATCGCCAGGCGGTGGTAGCGTACGCCTTTAATCCTGGCACTTGGGAGGCAGAGACAGAGAACTCTCTGTGAGTTCAAGGCCAGCCTGGTCTACAAGAGCTAGTTCCAGGACAGGCTCCAAAGACACAGAGAAACCCTGTCTCGAAAAAAAGAAAGATAACAATTTACCTTCATTTAGCTTTTTCTGTGTAGTGTTGTATAAAGGTGATTTAGGTTTTTTAAGAAGGAAATGTCTGTTAGGTATGTATTCATTAATTTCCATTTGCCAAATAGTGGCAAATGTGTTTATTCATCAGTCAGTGGAATACCTTATATGAGGACTCAGACATGGAGTTAAAATATATTGAGATACTTTATCTAAATGATGATCTTGAGCTTTAATTTTAAACTTTAGGAGACTTAAGGTCCAGGCTATTTCATGTCTTTCGTTGATGAGATTTTTGGTGGGGGTGATGGGTAGCATGCATGTACTAGAGACTGAGCCCAAGGCCTTTAACATTGATGGCAAGCAGTGTATTACTTGATTCTTCTTTTTCTTTTTTTTAAAAAATTACTTATCTATTTTTTAATTTAAAATTATTTTGAGATGGGATCCTACCATTTTTCTCCAGGTTGGTCTCAAAATTCATAGTCTCAAGTGAGTTTTCTGCTTTAGCCCCTTGAGAAATATCATGCTATTCGCATGACTGTTGAAGTGCATTACTGACAGATTTTATAAATTGCTTTAAGAGTTAGAAAATATAGTTCACTGACATGATTCTATTAATTATATTTTAACAAGCATTTATTGGGTGCCTTTTACATTAATTTCCTCCCTCCAAGAAATGCATATGATTAGGGCAGCAGATATAAAACAGTAGCCGAGACAGTTAACGGTGCTGTGAAGTGCCATTGTGAAGGAGGACCTCCACAGTATAAATGAGTTCACTGTTATCACCATGCATTATTTATTGTAGTATACCTCATGAGTACACTTCTCTTGTGAAAACTGGATATGCTTTCCTGAGTACACATTCACTTGAATATACCGAGTCTTGCTTAGTGGTGATGTCACATTATGCTTTGCTAATTGCATGGGTTAGTGCGTTTTAAAGGTTATGTGGTATTAATTAAACTTGTAACAATAAAATTCATTGGGTTTTAGTTGCCATTACCCAGGGAGGAGCAATACAGCTGGCTAACAATGGTACCGATGGGGTACAGGGCCTTCAGACATTAACCATGACCAATGCAGCTGCCACTCAGCCGGGTACCACTATTCTACAGTATGCACAGACCACTGATGGACAGCAGATTCTAGTGCCCAGCAACCAAGTTGTTGTTCAAGGTAATGGAATTAAGAATTTATATATATGGTATATTCTTTTAAAAATTAATGTGTACATTCAGGAAAAGTAAGTATATTGCAAAGCACTATTAAAATAGTTTCTTCAGTATAGATTAGATATTAAAGACTTAGCTATGTATGCACTTAATACATAAATAAATTTCTCATGAAATTTTCTATTTTTTCACTTGGACGAAAATGTCATGGCATAAAAACAACTATCTTTTAGCTTTAAAAGGGTAATACCTATCCTTAGTACCTTGAGTAGTCAGGGATAGGAGAAATAGGATAAATTAGAAGAAAAACTCAGGAAATCACAGCTAGGCTATATGGACTCAAGTAACACCCAACTACTACGTTCCCCCCCCCCTTTTTAAGCCCCTACCTCATATGTGCTAAGTCGATATTAAAGAGGTTTTAGTGGATTCTGTCCTGTTGTTTTATATATGTACATATATGTATATATGTATACACACGCACACACATATGAAACTTAGATTTTTTTTTCCCTAAGGCCATCAATTTTGATTTCAGATAAAAAGTTCCAAAGAACATATGTCCTTATGTAAATCTTCTGCCCTTTGGAGAACAGTTGTTCTTAAGTCCTCAATGGTCTGGAGAGTTTCGGTTGCCCCTCCCCTTTACCCCCTTTATTTCAGGAGTCTGGAGAGTGTTAACTATTCTCCATTAACTCATCTGAACAGCTCATAGTGTATACCAGATCAAAAACTGATAGGCTGAAAAATAATAACATTTGCTTCTAAAAATATTTTTGTAAATAATAACAAATGTTGCCTGTGTTCATGAGTTATATCCCTTTACCATGGATAATTACTTTTAAATGGTACCAAAACACCAAGAGAAAGTCTTTTATCTAACCAATCCGTAATATATTTATACAATATATCCTGTTATTAGACCAGTGATATTTGAAAATATATTTTGCTTATTAATGGGAGTAAAACACCTTTTCACTTTACATGCAGGTACTCAAAAAATTGTAAAGCAGGATGTCAGTGAATTTGAATTCTCAACGTCAGTTTGAAGATGGTAACATGTTTAGTATATACATCTTTGTCACTCAGATGATACAACTGATATTTTTAACTCATGGATGATTTTATAAAGACCTTCAAAATCTCACACAGTGTTAGGTTACTTATTAGGACAGTATATCATTAAACTGTTTTTAGAAGCAAATAATAGACAAATTGTGATTGTATTTCTTTTCACATATTGTAGATTGTATGGTTAGAAAATCCTTAATCTCAGCCCTTGGGAGGCAGAGGCAGGTGGATCTCTGAGTTCTAGGCCAGCTTGGTCTGCATATTGAGTTCCAGACAGCTAGGACAACATAATGAGACCCTGTCCCAGAAAACCAAACAAACAAACAAAAAAGTCCAGCTTGAGTTTATTATTACTTATATTAAAAATAATATGTTTACATATTACCGTGATTGGCACCCAGTAGCCCACTTTTTCATACTTTGAGTTTTGTTTGAATTAGAAATTTATAATAGTTGACCATATGCTTATTTTCTCTTCCATTTTGCTATTTATGAAAAATCATGGTCGTTTTTATGTCGTGGCAAGAGTCTGCTTGAAATTTTTTAATATGAATTTATCCAAATCAAAGGAAGACACTGAGGACTATATCTAGGAAGATCATCTATGCTGGGCCTCACTTTCCTTTTAGACTTAAGGTTGGTAAGCATGTTAATCACAGAATAGATCTCCATTCCAATTCAACATAAATGTAAGACCCAGCAGAGACACTCAGACATCCTTACCTGTACCTGTACTAATAGTACAGTAAATTGGCATCTTCTTTTCCGTTTCCCTTCTAATCCAAGTATATTTAGATTGATTGACACACAACTGAGTCAGATTGTAGTGTTTCTGTATCTTACACCTTGTTTACTCTGTTTTGCAGCTGCCTCTGGTGATGTGCAGACGTACCAGATCCGCACGGCCCCCACCAGCACCATTGCCCCTGGGGTTGTTATGGCGTCCTCCCCAGCACTCCCCACACAGCCTGCCGAAGAGGCAGCGCGGAAGAGAGAGGTTCGTCTAATGAAGAACAGGTACCTATTCCAGATGCTTAATGCTGTGGGTCACATATGGCTCTAAATTTGCCCATAGGTGCCTTCACTTACTGACAGTAGGTTCTGTGCATTGATTTTTTTTTTTTCTGGTAGAATTAATGGATCTTTCTAAAGCTTCTTTATTTATTATGCTGCATTTATAAGATGGCTAATGGATCTTTAGGTCAATCTTCACTCACAAAGTTTTTTTTTTTTTCAAAGTTTTTCCACAAGAGATTTAATATCTAAATCTCTTTAAGATTTAGATTTTAAGATTTAAATTTAGCTTTAATGAATTTGTACTTTATCCCAACCAACTTAATAGGTTAATTCAATTAAAAAATTTTCATGAGTAATAGCCATCAAAGTGTCATATGTGAACTAACATTAGATTGTTGTTTATTTGCATCAAATTTATTTGTAATAAATGTATGGTAGCCTTTTTGTTTTAATAAAAGCTTCCCTTTGCATTTTTATTCACTTAAAGATTTATTTATGTATATTTTATACATATATGTAAGTGCCTATGTGTATGTATGAATACCACATGCATACCTGGTGCCCATACAGGCCAAAAGAAGACATTAGATCACTTGGAACTAGAATGACAGGTAGCTGTCAGTCACCTGATATGGGTGCTTTGAATTGATCCCAGGACCTCTGCAAGAATAGTTGTGTTCTTTTCTTAACGCTAAGAAGTTCTCTCTCCAGCCCTTTGCTTTGTGTTCCTGACTCAGAGTCTTGCTGTGTGGGCCTGGACTGTTGCTCCTCATGCCTCAGTCTACTGAGTGCTGCTGGCTCTCCAGCCTGTGCCACCATGCCAGGCTTTAAGAAGCATTCATTTTCTTTACTCAAAATAATCATTTAACACCCAAACACTTTTAAAATAGATTAATTCTAAAAAATAAGATATTCCTAACAAAGCCTTAATGTACAGTTAGCTTTAGTCTTCAGTAATTAAAAGTGCTAATAGTGGAATCTATAAAATATACACAAGCCTTTCTTAGAAACTTACTGACTTTCAAGTGGTTTCACCATCTAAAGACAAAAGGAAATTATTAATATGAAAATGATTAAGAAAACAAAACAAATGGTCTGGGGAAATGGCTCATTTGCCATACAAGCAAGAGCACTGGAGTTCAGATCCCCAGAACCACGTGCACTGCTTGATAGGGCCCTTAATTCCAGTCTGATGGCTGAGTTTTGGGGTTCCTAGGGCAAGCTGGTTAGGTGAACTGCCAGCTTGTAAGCTTTGGTTTTTAAGAAACCCTGTCACAAAAAGAGTAAGCTGGAAGTAACATCAAGGAAGATAGCCTTCACTCCCAAAATAATATGAGAATAATGGGGTGAGGCAGGTGGGGATGGGGTGAAAAAAGAGTGTATGAAGATAGAAATTATTTGAAATTGGTGAAATGCTTGTAGTTACCCCAAGGATCTGTCTGTATACTATGATAAAGTAAATGAGACAAATTGGGCTTAGATCTCATGTCAAATCTTGGCTTCACCCTTCAGCTGTGGTTCTGAAAGAACTCACTAAGTTTCTAAACTTGGGTTTCTGCTTCTGAGTAAAATAAGGTCCCTCCTTGCACCCAAAGTGCTGATGTGAGGCTCAGGTAAGATTCTAGTTCTGTGGGCCTGCAGTAATGGTCGTGTGCTCCGGGAAACGCTGCTTCTCTTTGAGCCAGCCCGTGTTTCAGTGGTCAGTCTCTTTGTCCTAAAGAGTCACAGCTGTCACAGTCTTAGCAAATTACACTTAGCCCTGAGAAGGGAGAGCCATTCTGAGCTATTAGGAGAAAGTTGGAAAGATGCCTTAGTCTTCAGTAATTAAAAGTGCTAATAGGAGAATCTATAAAATAAAATATAAAAATCTGTGTACCAAACAACTATAAGTAGTTAAGTTATAATAGAAATATAAGTGCCTAATTTTTTAAGTATATTTGAAAATATGAATTAAATTACAAGTTAATGTGTTCAGTTTTAAAGTATTTGTTAAGAAATGATTGACCTTTTCTAAAATAAACTATTACATTTAAGAAGTCTCAAGCAAAGACGTAGTTATAAAATCTAAGGCAGAAGCACTTACTAAAGAAAACAATTCTAAGGAGACACAGTAATCAGAATTACAAAGCACTTCAGACCATGCATGCCTGTGTAATTTGTCTCTGTTGAGCAGAGAGGCTGTGAGACCATGCTGAGGAGAAGGCAATGCTGCAGCTTCTTCCTCCCCCTCCCTTCCTTGTAGTATTGGGGGTTGACCTTAAGGCCGGTTTCCTGTTAGACAAGCACTCTACCACTGATTTGGACCCTGACCCCCCCCCCCCAGCCCTTTTTTAAAAATTAGGGTCTTTCTGTTATCCAGACTGACCTGAATTCACTCTGTAGCCTAGCGAGGCTGCTTTCAGTCTTCTTGTCTCAGGCTCCTGAGCAGCTGAGAGCACAAGTCTACTAGCATTGCAGCCTCTTACCTGCTTAGAGCATTGCCCGTTTATGAACACTTGTCCCTTTTATATAGACAGTTTCACTTTTTCTCCATTTATTTTCAGATTTGTAATTTTTCTATGTTAGCGTTCTGAAAGTTGCTGTGACAGGTACCTAAGGAATCAATGTAAAGAAGAAGAGATTGATTTTGACAGTCTCAGCAGTCCGTGGTCACCGGCACCACTGTTTTCAGGCCGCAGTGAGGCAGAGCATCATGGCCAGGATCCTGCAGGGAGCAGACTGTCCTGCCTCATAGCAGAGAGGAAAGACATGTCTGGAGACTGAGAAGAGAGAATGGACTCCCCCAACTTCCTCTGTTCTTTTTCTGTGTGCTACTGCAGCATACATATGCCCCCAGCTACCTCCCGCTACACACATTAGAGAAATAAATGCTGAAGGGTGATAGTGTAGGAAGTGATACAAGAAGACACTCATTGACCTGGTTTCTACAAGCATACATGCACATGTACCTGTACACATATGTGCACTTGTGAACATTACACATGCTTATACCACACACTGATATGAATGTGTGAATGTAAGTTGTGAGTGATTGGAAATTACAACTTAGTCTCGAAGGGCACGCTGTAATGACTATTTCCCTTCATTTGAGTCCCACCTCCTAAGTTTCTCTACATCTTGCTATGTAATTATGACCCTATCCATGGATTAATCCTTGAATGAGGTCACATCCTCATAATTGAGTAACTTCTCAGAACCTTGCCGTATTAGCAGCCAGCCCTTCTGAGGAGCAGTCCTTGTGAAACCCTAATACTCCACTACTGCCACCACCCCAGCACACCAGGTGTCCTCAAGATGTTTGCTTTCATGAGGTTTACAGAGCTGCCTGATTTGTAAAAACATGGACTGTAATAAATTGCTTTTGCATAAATTTAGTTCTGTTTGTCAGAGGGAGGTTTTCTATACTCTGAGTAGTTCCCTTCCTTTCCACACTGAGTAGTTCCCTTCCTTTCCACACTGAGTAGTTCCCTTCCTTTTCTCCAGGTTACTGTTAGGCTCCTGGGATCTGGTCTCTGTGACAGTCAGATCTCTTGCGTGTGTTTAGAGAAGTGAAGCCCCCCACACCTGTCTAGTAGCTCTTCTCATTTAATTGACCTCTGTGCAGTATCTGATTTTTGAATGCTTATTACCCTAATATTCTTTGGTTAATGCTAAGTTATAGTATGTTTTAGACACTAAACTTATACACACACACACACACACACATAGCAAGGTAAAATCTTATTCCCACTTTGCAGAGAAAAAGGAAGGTAAATTTCAGAGAAAAGCTAAATATGCAGTCAAAAGTCTGTATTTAAGAAAGTAAAACAAATTTGAACTTGTATCTGGTAACAAACCCAATGAACATGTCACTTCCCTGCTGGTCCTCCGAGCAGAGTAAAAGCACTGTGTCAGGAGATGTGCAATGCCAGGAAATAAATGTAGAGTGCTAACCTGGGATGCCCATTTTGTTTAAAGAGTCAGAGAAATAAAATAAACTCCAATTTTAAGGTGAAATACAAGATTCAAAAGAAGTTGATACTGTAGTGGTTGCTTTAAGCTGTGCCTCCAGGACCACCATGTTGGTGTCGTCTTGACTGTAGGTGCTTCAGTAGAAAAGGTAGAGCAGCATTCCCCAGTCAGTGACCCTCATGTGCACCGAACACAGCCTGTCTTATACCAAACTGGATAGGAAAAAGTTGGGGAGCCCCAAAATTCTAGTGTCCAAACTGTCATATTTTGCAAGCATTCCATATTACTACAACAGTCACAAAATGGCAGTGTCAGAGGACATGGCCTCTTCTTTCACTTGCAAGCTGTGCATTAACCACTCCAGATCAGCTGCCGTGGCTTGTCTTCATAACTCGTCCTCATTGCCAGCTGCTTCCTGGGTCCCCGAGGAAGGAGCAGAAGCAGTTCCGGGGCACAGCCTTTCTGTGGCAACAAGGAAAGGGCAGTGCTGCTCCGATGTCTGCATTTGAGGGCAACACCTGAGTGTACAGAGAGAGGAGATTCTCTGCTTCTCCTTGTTTAGAGAGGCAGTCTCTCATTTCTACCACTGCACTATATTAGTGCTGGTCCTGCAAATCCAGTGTTCTTTGTGGAGATAGGATGCACTACTAGGCTTACTCTACTGTGCTTTTATCCCTTGAGACATCTCCTCAGCTGACCATTGGGGTAAATCATTTGCTTTGGCTCTGGGACCATTTGTGTTCCACTAGCTACCACACTGGGAAGGACAGGCAGAGTCAGTGGGATGTGGATGGGATTCTTCTCACAGAGAGGGCATGGTTCTGAGATTAATAAAGTGTATTTACTTCCCTTACTGTTTTGTAGCCTACTGTATAGAGGATTGAAATAGGTTTTCAAAGATGGAGGAGTAAACTGTTGAATAGATTTGACCTGATTAAACGTAAAGACCTTTGCTCAATGAAGAACAATAGCAAAATAAACATTAAACTAGGCATTTTAACAGTGTCAGATTAGAGTTGAAGATATGGGTTACTGATTTACAGAAAATAAATATGATAAAAATATGAAAAATTCCAAAAAATATAAGTATTAAGGTACCTCCATCCAACTATGTACAGCTTGCCATTAAAAAATAAAAATACCGGGCTGGAGAGATGGCTCAGTGGTTAAGAGCACTGGCTGTTCTTTCAGAGGTCCTGAGTTCAATTCCCAGCAACCACATGGTGGATCTCACAACCATCTGTACTGAGATCTGGCGCCCTCTTCTGTCACCAAGGCACACATGCAGCAGAACACTGTACATATACACAAATCTTTTAAAAAAAATTAAAAATAAATGAACAAAAATATATCTTATAATATTCTTTGCAGATCAAGTTAGTCATTTTTGCATATTGCTACAAATAAAAAATTACAAATAAAACATGCTTCCTATAAGTAACTTAGAAAACATAAGCAAAAAAATTAACTGCCTCTAACTGCTCCATCTAAAATAGTAAAATTCTGCCTTGTCTCGTGTGCATGCATGCGTGCGTCTTTGTGTGTGTGTGTGTGTATATTTACATGTACACATACACATTTTGGTATGTAAGTTTTAACCTTTTATTTAAAGTACTTTTAGATTTACAATAGAATGAGAAAAATGCTCTGAAAAATACCTGTGAAAAAATTAAGGAGGGTAGGCAGGACTTATTTTGATCCATGGATTCAGAGGTTTTAGTGCCTTGACAGTTAGGTCCACTGCCGTAGGCCTGTATCTGATGCCAGTACACACATGTGGCTGAGGCTGCTCACCTCATGGCAGATAGGAGTAATAGGAAGGGGAAGGGGTCATGTCCATGAGACATACCCAGAAACCTACTTCCTCCACTTAGACCCAACTCTACACAGTCCTGCCACCTCCCAGTAGTCTATAGAGTCTGAGTCCATCAGCATTAAGTCTGATCTAATCATCCCTGGATTCATTCTCACAGACAGATGAACACGGTTATGATGGAGCAAACCTCCCCTTTGCTCCACAAAACCAACGGCAAGGTACAATTGGCAACCTGTGTAAATAAATAAGATGTTGTCTAACAGGCTGGTGTGGTGCTGGCGCATGCCTGTAATCACTGCACTGGAAGGCTGAGGAGGAGGAGCAGATGTGGGTTACAAAGAGACCCTGTCTCAAATAAAAAAACCGCTTCCCATAAGAAAAGACCCTTTAATAACCTTTCCTAGATAGTTCTCTCAGTCCAGACAATCTAAGAATCAAGGTTAAATGTGCTTCTTCTGATACTAATTTTCTGCCACAGGTTCCTTTTAATTAATATTTACAAAGTGTATCCTTAGATAGCCTTTTGATCCTCATATCTTTGTCTTTTAAGATAGGCATCTTTAAGAGAACATATAATTATGACATTGCCTGGGGACTGGAGAGATGGCTCAATGGTTAAGAGCACTAACTGCCCTTCAAGAGGCTCTGGATTCAGTTTCCAGCACCCATATGGCAGCTCTGTCTGTGACTTCAGATCTGATACCCTCACACAAGACATACATGCAGACAAAACGTATGTCCATGCATGCTTACATGCCAACAGACCCTAAAATATTTACTATCTAGTGGTTTTTTTTTTTTTTTTTTTTTTTGGTTTTTCAAGACAGGGTTTCTCTGCAGCTTTTTTAGAGCCTGTCCTGGACCTAGCTCTTGTAGACCAGGCTGGCCTCGAACTCACAGAGATCCGCCTGCCTCTGCCTCCCGAGTGCTGGGATTAAAGGCGTGCGCCACCACCGCCCGGCCTATCTAGTGTTTTATAGAAAAATTTTGTCCTCTTCTGATTTATCTTCTTCTCCTCCTCCTTTCTTCTTCTTCTTTTTTTTTTTTTTTTTTTTTGGTGGGAGGTTGGTTTTGGGGGGCAAGATTTTTTTCTATGTAGCCTTGGCTGTTCTGAAACCAGGCCAGCCTCAAAATTAAGAGATTCTCCTGCCTCTGCCTCCCAGGTGCGGGGATTAAAGGCCCAGCTTTGGTTTATCTTTTTTTAAAGGTATATGCATGCATATTATAGATAATTTTTTTTTTATGTGCAGGTGCTTGCACAGGTCTTCCTTGAGCGTGCATACAAATATGTGGAGGCCAGAGGATGGCAACGGATGTTCACCTTACCTACCTTGTGGACAGCTTCTTGTATTGACTAGAGTAGCCAGTGAGCTTGGGGGACCTGTCTGCCTGTTTTCACCTCCCCAGCGTAGGGATTATATATCCAGGTCCGCCCTCTTCCCTGACTTTACATGAGTCAAATTCAAATCCTCAGTGGTGCATGGCAGGTGTTTTCTTGGCTGTCCAACCTTTTGACCTTACAACATGACATGTATATCGTAATGTACAGATGTGTTAGCTCATATTTATAACTACCCTGGGACACATGCGGCCTATGGGTCATAGGTTGGATACATCTGCTTTAGAATATGTTTAAAATTTGGAAATTTTTAGTGCATTCAACTTTTAACTCTCTATTTCTTTTTTAGTCCATGATTTAGACTGGTGTATTTTTTTAACTCAAAAACTAATTTTAAATCTTTTTCTTAGAAATATGTATCTATTGGCAGTGAATTCTTTCCAGCTCTGAAAAAATATTTGATCATATTTAAGATAGTTTTGCCTCCTTCTTCTGCCTTTGATTTCTAGAAATGCCCATTGTTATATCTCTACTCCTGCCACATTTGTTATCATTAATTCTGAACATTTCTCAATTGCATTTCTAATAGTTTGGTGTCTTAGATTTCATTTCACGTATGTTACAGTGTTTGAGGCCATGACACAGCCCTTGGTTACTTTCACCTTGTTTTTTTAGTATGAGTAGTTTCTAGTGTCTTGTCACAACCATACTGATAACTTTCTTCAGCTCTGTCACTTCTATTCATATGATGAGATCAAAGGAATTTTTTATCCTTGTTGCTATTTAGTGAAATAATTCTTTGATATGCATGTCATGTACCTTCTCTGTGACATCAGCTAACTATTAGTTATAGTTACCTTGTGTTGTCTATGAAATATATCCAACATCCGTGTCACAGTTTGTTTGCTTACTCAAATATGTCTAGTACTTGAAAGTCAGACATAAGGCAAAGTGCTGTGAGTTAATACTCTTGTACACTGTAAATATGTCATTTATATTGGTTTAATAAAACACTGATTGGCCAGTAGCCAGGCAAGAAGTGTAGGCAGGGTGACCAAACTAAGAGAATTCTGGGAAGAGGAGAGGCAGTCAGTCACCAGCCAGACAGAGGAAGCAAGATGAGAACTCCTCACTGAGAAAAGGTACCAAGCCACATGGCTAAACATAGACAAGAATTATGGATAATTTAAGCTGTAAGAGCTAGTTAATAATAAGCCTAAGCTAATAGGCCAAGCATCTCTGTGTTTATTTGGAACTGAAAGACCATGGGACCAGGTGGGACAGAAACTTCTGTCTACAGCAAAGAACTTTAAATAACAGGGTGGGATGGGTCATTTTTTAAGCCTGGAAGTATGCACATTTTTTTCTGCATGGAAGGAGGGCACGGTTGGCATCTGGGGAGGAGTTGGATTCTTCTGTTAGGGCCATTGTCGCTCCACCTCAGGCTTCGGTGTGGATAGCTGTCTTGTCTTAAGGGTCAGGAATGGTTTCCAGAGCATCAGCTGTTTGATTGGAATTTGGTGTCACCTTTTATACTGTGTCCTGCATACTCTGTAAGTATTTAGATTGATTTTTCAGGAATCGTAAGATGTCTGTTCTGAGTAAGGCTTAGCCTCAGGTATCTTTGTCTCTTTTTGCTCTCAAGATTATGAAACTTCTTTCTCAAAGAGCTAGACCACACACAGCTACAATGAGTGCTTACTGATGCCCTAAGTCCAGGAATGTTGTCCTTCCCCTCATCCTTTAAGCCTTACTCAGCCACAGTGTGGTAAGCTCCTGCAATCCCAGCACTCAGGTCAGAGAACAGAGATTTTGAGGCCAACCTGGTCTACTTAGCAAGACTCTCTAGGGAGGAGGAGAACCATGCTGCCGTGTACATAACTCCTCCCAGTTTTTTGTTCCTCCCACCTTACTGTGTCCCTTCCTTCATGACATAGAATTCTTAGGACTGCATTCTTTCCTTACTGCCTGATGGGGTTCCTAGAAAAGAAAACATGTAAAAACATTTAAATTCATCCATTTTCTATACTCTTCAGAGGTTAAAACTGCCCTTCTCTGTAAATTTCATGTATTTTAGAGGAAGTGCTAAAATACATTTTCTGTTATCCATTTGCCTCTATCCCAAGTGAGGGTGTGCTTCTTTGTCTCCTTAAATTTTAGCAACCCTCTTTATAACAGAGTAGGAGTAACTGCAACCTTTCACTACATCCTGAGGCAAAAGCCAGAACCAATACACTTTTTTTGTTTGTGTGTGGAAGCCAGAAAACAATCTGGTGGTGTTCTCATGGGTCACCATATTTCTCTCACTGGCTGGAGCTCGTCAAGCAAGCTCTAGGTACCCACTCTCTCTGCCTCCCCAGTGCTGGGATTACAGACACACACCATCATGCCTGACATTTCTACTTGACTCTGGGGTCATACTTGTGTGCCCATATATGTAAGACAAACCCTACCAACTGAACCATCTCCCCAGTCCCCAGTACACATAGTTTTTAATTGAATAATTAATGCAGGTTAAGATTGGAAAGCCTTGTATATTTTTGATGGATGTTATTTTGTAGCACAAGTTGGCCTGGTACATGACTCAGATGTATATTCTTCTGCTTCAGCCTCATGTGCACTAGATTTTGTAAACATGTATCACTATCACAATACCAAGTCAAAACTTAGGTAAATTTGTAGGCAAAAGAGGGAAAGTGGGTAGTGTGGAAGGATTAAAGGTGCTGTAAAGGGAATCAAACGGACTAAATTGACCTCTAACTCATCCCCCCTGCCACCCTTTTTAGATCAACACCTTCCTCTAGGCCCTAAAGGACTCTATTTGCCTTCCTTATTGTGTAGTGGGATGTTGAATTTTCTGAGTCTTATTTCTGGAGAAAATTTCTTCAGTACTACTGTAATGTCCACATCTATCATAAATACAGTACCACTTGAAATATCTAGAAATAAGAGCATAGCAGGCAGTATATTATGTCTTTTATATATTGGTTTATGTATTCTTGTAAAAGCTTTTGAGGTACATAACATTGTCATTTTTTATACTCATTAATAAGGCTGAGTACTTTACCTCTTCCTTGATAATTTATAAAAGGCCTCTGTGTGTGTGTGTATTATTTTCCATTACAAATGATTGTTTTTTAAAATTGCTCAGTTTTTCTTGTTTTACTTTTAACTGTTAGGATCATTGAACAACAGATACAGCTTTTGGGTTTGTTTTGAAGCCTGCTAAAGATAAATTTTTATTCTCTCTCTCTCTCTCTCTCTCTCTCTCTCTCTCTCTCTCTCTCTCTCTCTCTCTCTCTCTCTCACACACACACACACACACACACACACACACACAGAGGGTTTCTCTATGTAACAGCCCTGGCTATCCTGGAACTCCCTCTAGGCTGGCCTTGAACTCACAGAGATCCATCTGCCTCTGCCTCCTGAGCGCTGGGATTAAAGGTGTGTGCCACCATCGCCCAGCCTGTTAAAGTTTTTCTCACTTTTATTTTAATCATGGTAAAAAAAAAAATACCATAGCAGAATTTAATATCTTGACCATTTGTAACTTTATACAGTTCAGTAATGTGTATATTGTCATCATGGTTTAATAGATTTCCAGAACATTTTTATCTTACAAAACACTCAATCTGATGACTCATGCCTGTAATCCCAGCTACCCAGGAGGCTGATGTAGACGGTTTGCTATGAGTTTGAGACCAATCCAGGCTACATAGTGAGTTCCAGGCTATCCTGAGCTGTAGAGGAAGAGCCTATCTCAAAACAAGAACCCTAAAACTCCCTCTGTACTTAAACAACTCCCCACTACCCCCATCCCTGTCCCTTGGCAGCCCTGAATAGTCCTGTGAATTTCTCTCCATTGAAATGGTGTTGGCCCTGAGCTGTAAAGCCCTCATTGTGTGACGGTGTGTCCCTTGTATCCTATTCTCGCTAGAACTTTTATTGTGAAGGCGCGTTGGATTTTGTCAAAGGTCTTTCTGCATTTAATGAGATGATGATGTGGTTTTAGTCTTTCCATTTGTTTGATGGAGTACATATATCTGTTTACATTTATTGAACCATCCCTGCAGCAGTGGAATGAAGCCTACTTGATCATTGTGGGTGATCTTTTTTATTTGTTCTTGGATTTTATTGATTTATTGTTATTGTATTTTATTGATAATTTTTGCATTTTTCTTCATAATGGGGAATAGACCTGTAATTCTCTTTATTTATTGAGTCTTCATGTGTTTGAGGATCGGTAAATATGGCCTTATAAAACTAACTGGGCAGTGTTCCTTTTTTCTCTGTTTTGTGGAGTAATTTGAGGAATGTTGGCATTAACTCTTCTTTGAAAGTTTGGTAGAATTCTATGCTAAAACCATCCTTAGTCCTTAGTTCCTGGCTTTTTTTTTTTTTTTTTTTTTTTTTATTGGAAAGCAGTTAATGACTGCTTCTATTTCACTAGGGCTTATAGGTCTACTGAAATTGCTTATGCGATCTTGATTTAACCTTAGTAAGTGGTACCGATTGAAAAAATTATCCATTTCTGCTAGGTTTTTCCAATTTGATAGAACAACAGCTTTTCAAGTATGTTGTAAACCTAAAATAAAATTAAAAGCCTTTAGCCTGGTGGTGGTGACAAATGCCTTTAATTCCAGCACTCAGGAGGCAGAGACTGGTAGATTTCTGAGTTTGAGGCCAACCTGGTCTACAGCGTAAGATCCAGGACAGCCAAGGGCTACCCAAAGAAACTCTGTTTTGATAAAAGCAAAAAATAAAATAAAGTATGTCCTTAGGATTCTCTTGATTTCCTCAGAGTTTTATTATGTCCTACTTTTCATTTTTAATTCTGTTAATTTGAATATTCTCACTCTGCCCTTTAACTAATTTGGATAAGGGTTTGCCAATCTTATTGATCTTTCTCAAAGAACCAGATCTTTGTTTCACTGATTCTTTGTTTTGTTTGTTTCTATTTTATTGACGTCAGGCTCAAGTTTGATTATTTCTTCCCTTTATTCCTTCCGGGTGTGATTTCTTCTTTCGTGCTAGAGCTTCCATGTGTGCTTTACTAGTATATCTGCAAATTGTCTTTCTTTTTTTCTTTTTTCTTTTTTTTTTTCCGAGACAGGGTTTCTCTGTAGTTTTTGGAGCCTGTCCTGGAACTTGCTCTTGTAGACCAGGCTGGCCTCGAACTCACAGAGATCCGCCTGCCTCTGCCTCCTGAGTGCTGGGATTAAAGGCGTGCGCCACCACCGCCCAGCGATGAACTGGCCTCTTATAGAACCACCTTCATTGTGTCCCATACCTTTCAGTATGTTGTTTATTCATTTTTCATGCAATCAATTCTTAATTTCTCTCTTGACCCATTTTTCATTCAGTAGTAAGTTGTTCAGTTTCCATGAGTTGTAAACTTTCTGTTGTTTCTATTGATGTTCTGCTTTAATCTGTGGTGGTCATAGAGGATGCAGGGTTATTTCTGGTTTTTTGTTTTTTGGTTTTTTTTATATCAGACTTGCTTTGTGTCCAAGTCTGTGGTCAATTTGCTGAGAAGAAGGTATATTCTTTTGTGTTTGGGGGAAGTGTTCCCTAAATATCTGTTTAGTCCATTTGGTCTGTGCTGTTTGTTAGCACCAGCATTCCTCTTGTAGATTTTGCGGTCTGTCACTAGCCAGCTATTATGAGACTCAGCATGTGATCTAAGCTGTAGTAAGTGTTTCTTCTATGAACTTGGATGCCTTGTGTTTGATATATAAATGTTGAGAACTGCAGTGTCCTCTTGGTGGGTTCTTTCCTTTGAGTATATAGTCTCCTTCCCTATCTTTTCTGATTAATTTTGGTTTGAAGTCTATTTTGTCAGGTACTAAAATGGCTACACCAGCTTGCTTCTTAGGTCTGTTTGCCAAGAGTGCCTTTTTCCATCCATTACCCTGAGTTGATTTCAAGGTGTGTTTCTTGAATGCAGCAGAATAGATCCTGTTTTCTCATCCATTCTGTTAGTCTGTGTCTTGTTCAAGTTCCTAAAGTTTTTATTTCTAGATTTCTCTCAGTTTGGCTTTTCTTTATTGATTCTATTTCCACTTTCAAGTTTTGAACTGTTGAATCTTTCCTTCCACTGTTCGTGCTGTTGTAGATATCTTTAAGGGATTTGTTCATTTTTCTCTATTTTAAAGTCTTTTTCTTGTACTTTAGCTATGTTGCAATACTCAGAACCTGCTGTGGTAAGGTTGCTGGGCTCTAGTGGAGACATTGTCCTGACTGTTAGTGTTTATATGCTGACATCTCGTCAGCTGCTTTGAGAAGAATGTAATTCTGGGTGTTGATATCTAGTCTTGTTTTTGTTGGGAGGGTGTTTTATTCCTTAGTTTCTGTTGCCCTCTGGTTCTTAGAGTGTGGTTGCTCCTTGTTGCCTAGTAGGAAATTCTTCTGGGATTCTGATGGGTGTGGCCACTGTGTGTAGGTATTGGGTCTGACACTTAGGAATGAGGATGGCCAAGGATGGGACTGGGGCAGGTACACAGGAAGGAGGAAAGCAGGGGTTCCACCAGGACCTGTGGTCCTCAGGGGTGGGGCAAGTAGTGAGGAGAGGCCCCAAGATAGTCTACTACAGAGCTGGGGATGATATGGGGATGAGGAGATGGGTGGGGGCATGGAGGCCTCAGCGGGTGACCTGCTACAGAGCTGTAGATGAGACTAGGGGTTAGATTAGGAGGAGAGGAGATATGGGTAAAGATCAACAGTTAACCTACCTGTTTTTCTGGTCAGGGTCTATGGATTCCCAGGGAATTCCCAGGAGTTGGCGCCTAGGATGCAGCAATGAAGTGGGGGGAGGGAAGAGGTTGGGGGAGGGGGAGACCTGTGGGATCCAGTGAAGATGGGACCAGGGGTGCAGGGAGCCTCAGCTGGTATTCTATCAGAGCAGGGATGAGACTGGGGGGTTGGATTTGGAGGAGATGGGGAGATCTGATCTGCAGTTAGCCTACATGCTTCCCACCAGCCTTCGTTTTTTAATGTGTGGCTCAGTGATTAACTCCATAGATCCTTCTGTCTTCTATCCCACCCCATTGTTGGCTCTTTACCAGGGTGCTAGGGATATGAATCCAGTCCCAGTGCTAATATATCTGGCCCTTTGCCTACTGAGTGAGCTATTTCCCTAAATAGCTCCCAAAAACATTTTTTAATTAGTTGAAAGAATGTTTTTACATTTCATGTGTGTGTCTCTGTGTGTGTGCAAGTACATGTGTAAAGAAAAAGAATAGATTCTTACCTTCTACCATGTGGGATCCAGGGGTTGAACTCAGGTTGGCAATAAAGGCCACTACATATATGCCATCTCACCAACTGATACCCTCAACATCATTTATTGAATATTTATTGTATGTGCAATGCTGACTGTTTGTTCATTGCTGTTTCTCTGGAGACATTATATTCTGAAAACTAGTGGAATTGGATTCATGAACATAGATTTTGTGTGTTTTCATTTTTAGGGAAGCAGCAAGAGAATGTCGCAGAAAGAAGAAAGAGTATGTGAAGTGTTTAGAGAACAGAGTGGCAGTGCTTGAAAACCAAAACAAGACATTGATTGAGGAGCTGAAAGCACTTAAGGACCTCTACTGCCACAAGTCAGACTGATTCTCACCTGCTCTGGTGGAAATGGACTGGATTGGTCACAACCAGAAAGACAAAATAAACATTTATTTTCTAAACATTTCTTTATTTTCTATGCGCAAAACTGCCTGAAAGCAACTACAGAATTTCATCCATTTCTGCTTTTGCATTAAACTGTGAATGTTCCAGCACCTGCTTCCACTTCTCCCTCAAGACTGTGCGGCACCAGGAATCATGAAGACTTCTGCTCCCCATCTCCCGCCCTCCTCAAGAAGTAATAATTTGTTTACTTGTAAATTGTTTGGGGAAATGAGGAAAATGAAATCTTGGCTTTTTGGTTTTTAGTGGGTTTGGTTTGGTTTGGTTTGGTTTATTTTTAATGATTTGAAGGTTTGTGATGAGGTCCATGATTACCTTAGTGACAAAACTGCCCAGTGATGTGGGCGCGTGACGACAGTTAGTGAGGTATAATGAGGTGTTGATTGCCAGATTGAGGTTTTTACAGTTTCAGTGTGAATTATGTAAAACTGTTCAAAGACATGCCCTCTAAAGACAAATTTTAGTTTGGTGTTGAGGAGTAGACTGTGTTTGTTCTTTTCTTCCATACTAAAAGTTGTCCTTGGTTCTGAGAAGCGTTTTGTATTAGCCTCAGCTCTCCTGTAGGGCAGTTGTTACTTCTGAATTCAGTACTATGTGTTCGGTAATTTGAATACATTAAAAGAAGTAACCAACTGAAAACAAGGACTGTATTTGAATTTTGAGTTAAGTTAAAATCCAAGTACAAAGCTTATTTTTGGTTAGTACTAAATCTTAATGAACAGATGCTGGACAGGAAGCCAACTCCTTAGTTATATAAGAAGGTTTTAATAAATAAAAGCTTTTGTCCTTGCTTTCAAAATCCTTATATTGTCCCTCATTTACCTAAAAAGCTATTTCTAATTCACTGTTGCATTTACTATGCCACCAGCAGGAAAACTTTCAAGCTGCCCAAGCAAAGTACTAACTTTAGAGAAGCTACCGAGTTGAGCCCTTTCTGTGCTGGAGTAGTCAGGACTCTGATGTGGCTCTGAAGTGTGGTGCAGATGCACACGAGACCAGCCTTGTCTCCAGACACTGGAGTGTCTGCTGTGGCTCAGCGTTTGGCACAACTCTTTTTCTCCCATAAAAAGTGGTACTGCCTTAGTTACCCAGTAGCTATTCTGTTGTTTCTAAAGAAGCTCCCTACTTAAATCCTGACTCAGTGGTCTGCATTTATGTGTAATGTTGTTTCTGTTAAGACTTAGTAAGAACTCATTTTAGTCACAAAGTCCGATACGATCTAAAAGTTACTCTTTAAAGGACAAATATGAGGAAGGTGGAGGCTGGTATGTTAGATTACTTCCTGTTTGAGAAAGAACTTGGACTCAGAAGGTTGTTTTATATTTTCTCATGGGATATTAAGAAAACTGGTTTTAATGTCAGTATATACATTTGAGCATGAAATATTTGACCCATTTTTAAAAATAAGACTTTAGGTTACTATCTGTAAATGTTCTATCTTGTTTATAACAAACCATTGTCTTTTTTAAAGGATGAACAGTTTGTGAAGGAGCATCATTCTAAGACTTGAGTGATGTAATCCTTATGTTTGGACAGTTCACCAGATTCTCAAGAAGGCTTTCAAACGACTGTAAAGTTTGATGTTTGTCCTGCTGAGCTTACTGGGAAGGAGATAGCATAAAAACTGTCTGTGTACCAGCATGTAGATGTACCATTTGCTAACCTTGGTTAAACAGATATGAAGCAAAATAACAAATGCGTTGACAAGCTGGAACTACTTCACATTAAGTCAAAATGTCAGATTGAACATTTTAAATGTCACAAGTGAAAAATTTGCCTAGTGTGTAGAAGTTGTATTCTTTTCTAGGTGTCTGTCTTCAAAAGTTGAGGCTTTGTACAGCGGTCTCCCTAGTGCTTTATAAGCCAAGGCAGTCTCAGGCACACTTATAGCTGGATGAATTGAAGAGGCTTGGGCCCTTGTGCCTGGAGCACGGCTGCACTGGTTTGAAGCTGGTTACTTAATAAGGTGAGAAATACATGATGTTGCTAAATCTGACTTGAAGATTTCAGTTTATACAGAAAGAAATCATGCATCTTTAATGCAAGCTGTTTTTTTAAATATGAGAATTAGAAAAAAACTTTGTTTTTGAGCTACTTGGAGAATCTTTATTAAGAAAATAACATAATTTTTTAAAAACGCTTATATCCAAGATTGTATGTGGCCACATTACCAGTGATGTTTTTCTCTTGATATTGGCCAAAAGGGAATGAAAATGCTGTCATAGGAATCTGTACATATGCTACTGATTTGCCTAGAAAATAGCAAGTTTGGTATTGCTCACTTTGCATATTTAGGGCCTTATGGCACTTTTATCTATAGGACAGATTAACTCTAATAAAAATGAAATGGGAGGGGTTTATTTTTGATATATTACTCTTCTGAGTTTTCAAGCTTTGATAGTGTTTAATGGAAAAGTGGTTTAGAAAGGGCTAGATCCAATATGTTCATATTAAAAAAATAATATGAGATAAAATTTAAGTTCTTTCTTTAACAAAAGCAAGTACCGTATAGTAACCATCATATTGTCATAGGTGCTGTGCTTGTTTAGATGTTAAAGAATGGGTGGGGAAGTGGCATTTTGTAATATATATGTACATATATACATACATACATACATACATACATACATACATACATACAGTATATCATCAGAATGCTCTGAGAGAGCTGTTATGTCAGGAATGCTGAGTTTTGTAGCGTATTGAGGTCAGATGATATTCCACACTTCTGTGCATTCTCCTGCATCTCTTCTGCTGGTTTCAGTGATTGTATTACTCCAGCACTCATAACTGGTTTTATCCTTTATTTTTCTTCCAGTTTTTTATTAGTTTTCTTTGGCTTGATGCTTTTGGGTATGTTACCAGTCACTTGAAAACTCCTGACCCCCAAAGCTTTCTCGTTTTTGTTTTTTCCTGCTTTCTTTCTGGCAGCTATAAAATTGGTAAGAACATTGTGAACATAGCTTTTAAAATATTTTTTTCTTTTTCTTTTTTGAGAATCATATTGGGCAAAACTTCTGGTGTTTCCTTTGAACAGGGATTTTGTCAGGAATGTGTTTTGATGGCAGGTCAGCAAGCAGTGCTAGTGTCCAAAGCACAAAGCCAGTCAGGCAGGCTGTCTGTCACAAGTCATCTGGCTGAAGTTTGTCTGTCTCTCAGGACTCCTCCCTGCTGGTTTCCACCATTTAGGGTGACGTGGAATCATACAAAGACGGGGCTTAGAAACCAATGGAGTTATCTAACCCAGGTGACTTCAGTCTAGACTTTGTCTTCTTTCCTTCTCTGCCAACTCCAGTCAAGCTAGTAACACGAGTTTGTTTCTCTGCCAATAGCTGTGTCGTTTTCAGTTCCTTTCAGAGGCTTTATTTTGCCTTTGTAACACTGAAAAACTATTGGCATATCATTCCCCGGGGCCCAATACAAAGGTTGTATATTTCCTTGGGATTGTATTTACATTAGTTCTTTGTAAATGTTCGCTGTAACTTGCACTTTTTTTTAATGACCCAGTTTGGGTATCAGCAACTTGGGAAATTCCCTCATTGGTTAACTGTCCAGTGACGCTTCTGTCTTCCTCCTCTCTTCAGACATGACTCCTTAATGGAAGCTCTTTGTTGACTACAATATCGTAGCTAGTCTAAAGCATGTTATAAAAGCTAAATATCTGGGAATTAGATGTGGTTAGGCCAGTAAATTAAAATGTGAGCTGAGACTTTTTCATCATGAGTAAATATTGAAGGAAAAATAAATACTTTAAATTTCATTCTCACCCCAACATTCTATGTAGAGTATACCAGAAATTTTTCCAGAATATTACAAACTTTGTTAAAGCAGTTAACTTATTGTCATCATGGGAAACCCTGTAATAATCATTGTTACTAAATTATTTTCATATTAAATTTGGCTTTAACTTCAAAGAAATGCTGCCTAAACCTGACTGGTTTCAGATGGGGCCTGCACAGGTGAAGTGCTATAGAATAAGTGTGTCCACAGTTGTACAAAGCACAACTAGAGTCTGGTGGGTGGCTTGTGTGTGTCTTGATTACTTTCAATGTTAATGTTGACTCCTCAGTTACAGTCACATTTTATGTACTAGGAACTGGTTTCCTTGACTTTCTTGAATCAGTGGCCGAGAGAGGCGTATAATCCTTGAGGGGTCGAGCATATCATGAAGTTGAGTCAGTGTGGAAGAATTTCAAACAAATAAAACAGGGTGCTGAAGTTCCGGCTGACTCACCCTCCCGTGGTGTGCTCTGATGAGTGAATGTAGCCTGCAGCCTTTGTGTGTCCTCGGGGGCAGACACACTTTAATAAGGACCAGAAACATTTGAATGGAGGAATTATATTTCAGGTGTTTTAGCTTGAAATTTATTTTTTAAAAAAAGAAAAATTAAAAAAATAAATAAGAGAGCAAAGTTTGGGAAGCAAGTTGGCAGTATAAGAAGAGGCAGAACAAATGCTGGCCAGTCCTCGTTCTGGTACTTGTGGGGACAGGTCCAGAGGAAGATGAACAATCTATAGGAAGTATGTGAGAAGGGCCCAACAGTAGGCAACTCCTACTTCCCAGGCATGAGTCACTACTTGCCCACAGAAGTACGGCGTTTCTAAGCTTCCGTCTGAGGAGCATCTCAGAGATGAGAGTAAATCCGAGATGTTGAAAAAGAGAACAGTAGGAAAAAAGAGTCTCTGCAGATCATGATCTATGTTGGCCACATGAAATGATTTATTATATTTGGGAGGTTTTATTTTCTTATGTTTTTTAAAATTAAATTGGTAAATGCTTTATAGACGTATTTTTACCCAGGTGCCACTTCAATATGTATGTAATAAAGTTATTTATATTAAAAGTGGGAAATTTGTCAACATTTTTTCTGTGCGTGTAGATTTATTAGGATGGTGAAGTGTGTTAGTTAGCAGTTTTCTGTGTAAAGCTGTCTTTAGCTGATCTGTGCACATAGGTTATAATGCCCCCAAGGGATTAAAAGGAAGGATCATTCCCAGCCTAGACATGTCACTTGAAATTTTTGAAAAGATAAATAAATAACCAGGGAAGTCCTAGGAGGATGTTTGGCTTTTTGGTTTTTCCTTGAGTACTGGAGTAGAGAATACCTCCCCTAGAACTGTCAGCACAAAACAGGGTATCAGCTTTTAACTCTGATGTTTCTATTGGAGTTGAGTACTAATAACTATGAGGAGGAAAATACATTTCTAATAAAAATTCCCTACAATCTAGAAACATCCGTTTAAATTTTTTTACCTAAATCTTTTTGTGCTTTATGTGTAAAGAATAAAAATAACAAGATACCATGCATTTTATTAACACTATGTACATACTGGCTGCTTTGTGTTCAGAATGGTAGCGGTTGCTTTGTATATTGAAGTGATCCTTGTGAATTTGTGAAATATTGTCATAAAGTGCTTTTCTTACTGTAATCTTTGTGGTATCAACTGTCATAATGCCCTTTTTACACAGACATTTATGTGCAGACACATAAACATGCTTTTAAAACTCTGGAAAGTCTCTTTTTTGGGCCGGGATATCTCTCTCTCTCTCTCTCTCTCTCTCTCTCTCTCTCTCTCTCTCTCTCTCTCTCTCTCTCTCTCTCTCTCTCTCATCCCCAGCTAGTGCGTGTTTACCTGTTTTCTTTGACTTGAGTTTATTAATTTTATCAAATGAGCAGAGATCTCAATGAATATATCACAAGCTTGCAATGCTTAGCAACAGGGCATTGTATTTCACACAACACACCTAGAGTTGATTCTGCTGAACTACTTACTTGACCTTTAAATTCGCGCGTGCTTCTGTCCTGTTGAGTAACTCAGAGAGGCATGTCCAGCAGCTTACGGTCAGGAACAGCAGTGAACTTGGCAGACCACCTCTGCTCTGAGTACATAACTGCAGCAGAGGGTGGGCACAACAGCATGCTTTTAATTCCAGGCTCAGGAACACGGGAGGCAGAACCAAAGGCTAGGTGGGGCTATCTCCAGTGAGGTCCTGGGGGGAAGGCTATGAACAAGGGGGTTCTGGGGTGGGTGTGGCTACCATTGCCAAAGAACTAAGAATAAAAGATCCCTGTAATATTCTGCGGTAAATTCTGAAACTTGTAAGAAGTTAACATTTTAGTCCTAAATTGTGTAATGTTTCCTGATCATTAAATGTAGTCTTGAAGCTTGAAGTTCTGTTTCTCCCTTCTACAGATCCACACTTACTAAATTGCTCAGATTTCAAGAGTGAAATGGTGGAACCTAGTGTGGGGGTGCACACCTTTAATCCCAGCATTTGGGAGGTAGAAGCAGACCTGATCTACATAGTGAGTTCCAGGGCAGTCAGAGCTTCTGCAGTGAGCCCCTTTCTTAAAACACAAGAGAGTGAGAGACAGAATGCTGTATCCGTGTATCACTGTTATGAAGACAAGTGTATACCAGAGTTGTGCCAAGCATTTCAGTCCTGTGATGACATTACTTGGAATGCTTGTCTTCACGTTAGCTGTACCTGACATTCATTTGAGGGCACACTTCTAGAAACTGAAGTGACAGTCCTTTTTCTCAAATTCTAAAACATTCCTCCAAGAATATAATTGAAATAACTTTATATAGTTGGCAGCCCTTTCCTCTGCAATGAATTCTAGACTCATTGCAAAGCACAGGTCCCAAACACAGAACTTTCCATTTCTCCTCCAAATCTGTCGCTTCAGACATTTTTCATGTCATAAATGCTGCCCCTGACCATTAAATTGTCAAGCCCAGGAAAGTACCGTCTTCATACGTGCCATCTTGCCCACTAGATGCTGCGTTTTCTCCACGTTTTAAGCCGCCATCGGATGAGGACTAACATCAAGTAGGAGGCAGACCCGTTTCCAGGAATGAATATTATTTTTACTTTTAATTGAGATACAAGTAGCAAAGTTCTCCTGTATAGAGTGAATCCCTTAGCTGTGGCAGCGTGCTCCGCCCTCACACTTGTGGAGCTCACACGCACTCCCGTCGTTTGGATGAAACCCTGCTCCCACTCCTGCCTCTGCTTCCTGCGACTTTACCAGTTCTGAGTACTTCAAATGTTCACATGCTGTGTATAACACTGGCCTAGCTTTCCCGTTAAATGTGTTTCTGTGACACGGATTGAACCCATACCCTTTCCATACTAGTCAGTGCTCTGCCACATTCTTTATCTTCCAGTATGTGGGGACCGAGCCCTGGGTTCTTGCAATGCTAGACAAGGAATTACCACTGAGCTGTGTCCCTTAACGTCTTTCATACCTGACTCCACCTCTTTGTTGGTTTTGGAAGAAAAACTGGAATAGCAGAGCCACTTTCACACAAGGTAATGGCGTTGGTGGACTTTTCCCATCTGTTTTCCCTTCTACCCTCATAATTGGCATCCCATGCTGATAGTATTTCTCTGCTGAGAATTACCAGGGTTTTTAAACTTAACCCTTTCCTGGTTGTACTAAGAAGCGTTTATGATTTCACAGCATTAAAGACCTTTGAGCTAACAAGCCTTCTAATGTTGGAACACAACTGAAGACTGTCTAGACTGCTCAGCTTGTACAAATGTGAGAACACGCCTCTAGTTTGCTAACGCAGCCTCTCACTACAGTGACTCCCCTTGCTCTTTAAAGAACTTGGGTGTGTTTTCTATGGGGTGGTTATGGGCAACAGAAAGGTTACAACACAGAAACGCATTTCTACCAACTCAAGTCAGGTGCTGAATCCAGCACAAGTTACCAGCATTGTAAACTTTTCTTCTGTTGGTTTTTGTGGGTTTTTTTTAAGTACTCTTAAGGTTTTGCTCTGTTAAAGAACTAGTAGGAAATGTTTCCAATAAAGTATAGCAATTAGGTGGGTTTATATAACAAAGTGTGTAAGAGCTTGAGACAGGAGGTTCAATTTAAGATCATCCTGGACCAGGTCTCAAGGGGCAAAGAAAAGTATAGCAGTTAAATGGCATTGGTTATTGGTAGATCTTATATACATTCATGTAGTTTCATCATTAAGAGAATGTTTTGTTATTTTAATAGCCCGAGAATCTGTTTCTTGGAGACATACCTTGGGGAAGGAGAGGAAAAAAAAACAAATGAAGTGATTCATTTAGGTAACTCATCCACAATGGTCTGTTTGTTTATGGATCAGTGTTATCGAGCTGCCTTTATGACCGCCTAAAATTTAGTGGTATGCTGTATTTCCAGTATAAACTGTACTTGCTGAGAATATCACAGGCAAGCTAGGAGTGATGACACACATCTGTAATCCTATTGCTGGGCAGGTGGAAGGAGAAGCTGTCCCTTGCCAGCCTGGACAACATGGCTAGGCTGTCTAAATGTAGTGACAGTCATGATTCTATCCCCCAAAGAATCTAGTGTTCAGGGCTGGAGAGGTGGCTCGGGTAAGGAGCACTTGCTGCTCTTTCAGAGGACCAAGTTCAATTCCCACTACCCAGGCAGCTCACAATAACCTGAATTCTAGCTCCAGGGAATCCAACAACTCCAGCCTCTGTACACATTAGCATGCATCTACCTGTACACAGGCACACATAATTAAAACACCAGTTTTTAAAATCTAGTATTCTATCCATTTACTTGGACAAATTACAATTCTGCTATCTATGTAAGAGAATAAATTTTCTGACAATTGCACCTCTCTATGGGTATTTTCTTCAGCCCAAGGTTTTGCCCCTTATAGCCAATGGCCAGACCACACAGAGATGTGAAGGCACTCACGCGCGTGTATGTGCATGTGTGTGCGTGCATGTGTCTGTGCCCCCACGGAATCTGACTTGAAAAATATTCCAAACCTAAACCAACAAAAGAGCTCGACTTTCACTTATAATAACCAATCTCTCTCTCTCTCCACTCACACGCTCTATTTGTAGAACAAAGGGAGTGGAGGCGTGGCAGTGCTGTTGGGGAATATTGTTCTCAAGTGTGTGACTTTGTTTCCGCTGCACTTGTTTAACTCTGTGAAGCTGTCACTGTGCCTGTCTACAACACCTGATGGGCCTAAAAGAGGCGAACGGCCAGTAGCAAGGCAGGAGCAAGGACAGGTGGGGCTGGCGGGCAGGGAGGATAAATAGGAGGACTAGAAAGAGACTGTTCACCCAATCAGCCATGGAGTAAGTCTGAAAGTAAGAAAGATAAAAGCCCAGAAGGAAAAGGTAGTCGGGTTAATTTAAGGAAAGATGGCTAGAAACGAGGCAGCTAAGGTCAAGCGTTCATAACTAAGAATAAGCCTCCGTGATTCATTTGGAAGCTGGGTGGTGGGCCCCCCAAAAAACCAAAAGAATAAAACATCACACAACACAGTACTTTCAACCTTTTCTGACCCGTAGATTTTATGAAAACACCATGAAGCCTGCTAATCGCTTGGTGGACTTGGTAGAGCAGCAGGTGTCTCAGCTCCCCAGCCCACCTGGCTTCATTATCTTTCCCCAAAGTCTGCAATGCTAAGGGACGGAACCTCACTGTTACCTCATTGCGATGGTGGTGACGCTTCAGGTCCTCATTTTGCTTCAGAATTTCAGTCAGCTATGGATGTTCCCATTTCATGTCATTTGTCAGAACTGTTGACACAGGACATCACCGAATGCCCATAGCTTTTAGCTCACCTTTATTAAAATAAAACTTTTAACTATACCTAAAATTAACTAAAACCAAAGGGGCTGGGTATAGCTGTGAGGGATTTTTCTTAATTAAATCATTTGATGTGAGAAGACTCATCCTAAATACGGATGTTTTGAGGTGGGAAGATCCACCTAATCTATGCCACAGCTTCTGGTGACCGCCTATGGAAGAAGGCAGCCCTCTCCCTCTCTGCCTGCTTGCCGTCAATCTCACCAACAAGTTCATTTCCTCGCTGCCGTTAGAGCCTCCTGCTCTGGGATTCTGGCGTGTACTGAAGACCAGATGAGACATTCAGTCCTGTGCACTGAACAACTAGCGGACTCTCGGACTTTCCATTAGTAGATAGCTATCGTTGGGACTAGGTGGACCGCACAGCCTATAAGCCACTCTAGTATCTTCTCCTCTTCTCTCTCCCTCCCCCTCCCCCGTTCTGTTCTTCTAGAGAGCACCCTGACTAATGTGACTACCATTTTTAAAGGATATAGAAGACAATGTAAAATATTCTTATATCCAAAATATTTATTAAAGGAAAATGAGGCCTTGAATAGTGTATACAAATTCAACACATTTCTTTTGCCAAATGCCATTGTCTAAACTGCTTAAATTTTTAGTTAAATGTAAAAGAAAAGCTTGTTTTGATAACTTTATTCATAAAGTCTACCCAGAGAAAACTCAAAAACCAGTAACCTCTGGCTAGGGCTGTAGTAACTTGGGGTTAGTGTTTGCCCGGTGCGTGCACGACCTGGGTTTGCTCCCTGGCACCACAAAACATCAGTGGCCTCTAATGGAATTTACCCTGGTCACTTATGCTTCTTACTGGGTAAAGGGAAGGAAAGTCAAAGAGGCCTCCAGCAGCTTGCAGCCCACAGGAGCCCGAGATCCAAGGAGTGATTACAGGCACAATACAGGTTTGTACCTTGGGAGCTAACCTTGGTGAAATGAGACTTAACTTTTCAGAACTGACACATAAAAGACAGGGGAAACACCCAAGAAACAGAGACAACCACAGTAAAAAACAGCAAAGCTGAAACAAAGCTGAAACAAAATTTCAGGCCACAGTTTTATGTAATTTTAAATGTAAAAACTTTTATTCTTTTGCTTACATTCTTACCCTTGAAATCTGCTGACAGAACTCATCCTCATCTCAAGGTGCCTAAGAACTAAATGGTAATCTGGGTGCCGTGGCACACACCTGTATCCCAGCACTCAGAGACAGAGGCTGGAGAATCACTGTTTGAGGTCAGCCTGGTCTGTAGGAGCAGCGGGCTGTGTCTGGCCACCCAGCTAGCTTTACACCCAAAATAATTACATGGAAACTGTATTCTTTTAAACACTGCCTGGCCCATTAGTTCTAGCCTCTTATTAGCTAATTCTCACATCTTGATTAACCCATTTCTAATAATCTGTGTAGCACCACGAGGTGGTGTCTTACCGGGAAGGATCTTAACCTGCGTCCATCTTGGAGAGGAGAGCTATATTGTCTGCCTCACTGCCTTCTTCCTCCCAACATTCTGTTCTGTCTACTCCGCCTATCTAAGCTGCTATCAAAGGTGGACCTAGGCCTATCAAAGGCCAAGGCAGTTTCTTTATTAACCAGTGAAATTAACACATAGATAGAAGACCCACCTCCATCACTGGTCTACAGTTCTAGACCAAGCCAGGGCTAGAGTAAGGCCTTATCTCACAAGAAGAGTAGGCGACTTCAACAGCACAAACATTGCAGTAATATATGCAGTAAACTCCGTTTACACTCGGCAGATGAGAAAACCGAGACAAACATACAGCCCAGAAGGTATTGCTGAATCTCACCAACTTAAAGACACCTTTGCACCATTCTCTTCAGAGCATTAGTGGGAAATGCTTACCAAGTGCGCACACTGATTAGGAAAGAATGCCAGCCAAATCTCACATGTGCATTCACTGCTCAGCAGTGAGCAATCGTGACACACAGTTATGGCAATGTGACAAGGAATGAATTTGTCTGCAAAGAACACATGAGCAGCTCTGGCTGGACGGAACTGCGGTCTGCCATCACATTAGCAAGGGAGTTCTAGTTCTAAGACCTGACATACTCAATTCTTAGGAAATAACGCCCACTACAAGTCCTCCCTCTGGCTTCTCTTCTGTGCTCTGTAAATATGGACATCCTTCTCAGGATCGTAGTGAACCTTACGCACAGTAAACTGCCTCTCCAGCATCGTTAAGAAGTTATTATCCCGTTCATAGCGAATTCGGCAAGCTAAAAGAATCACAGAGTGGTTGCCACAGAGGTGCCCCAAGGTCTGAAGAAGATCTGTGAAGGTATCTTCTAAGTAGATGACATCAGCTCCAAGTATGAGATCAAATTCTCCAGGCGAAAAACTTCCCAAATTCTGTCCCCAAGTCAGCTCCTTAACAACAGCTTTGGGCCGGATCTGGGGAGGTAAGTTGGCTTCAACATTTGACTTGAGAAATTCTAAAGCCACTTGCCGATCCGTGATAGTCACATGAGCACCTACAATATGGACAACAGAAAATAAGGTGAATATCATACATCCGTAGTGCTTCAGTTAATACAGGCATTATCTAAAAGTCGCAGATATGGAGAATACCATCACCTTCCACAGGCAGATAACCAGACCAAAACAACTCCTTCTACTGTGTAAAAAGGTGAGCCTTCAGCTTGCTTCTGTAGCACAAAGTCGTTCTAGCGAACCAAAGAATCACAGAGCGACACGCAGATGCTCTGGAATTCTCTACGGAGAGCTGGCCATGAGTATCCACCACTCAACTATTCAACAGTCAGTAATGCTCAGCGTAAATAAAATCCAAGAATGAAGAAGTAATAGGCAGAGTGTGACTATCAGGATCAGAAGAGACAAACCAAAAGTCTGCTTTAGAGGAACCAACATTAAAACAGAATCACAGCGACAGCCCAGCTACTGAGAATGTGCAGGCTACATCCACGCTCTTCGGAAGCAGTTGGGCTGTCTATGTGATCATACATAACTACTGGAAACCTGTCCTCTACATTAGTGCACAGATTAGGATGTACTGGGTAACAGGCTAAAAGGCTAGTTCGTGTTCTCCAAGAGCTATTCCACACGCAAACGAGGAAATGGATGGCACAGTAGCTTACTCATCTGTTTTTATGTGTTATTGACAGTCAACTGCAAGATCTATTTTTTTTAACCAATGTGGGTAAGAGAAAATTGAACCACAGCCAACCACAGTAGGTTAGTCTCATTTTAACCAAAGTGGGTTAGTCTCACTACAAACATAGTGGATTAATCTCATTACAAACATAGCAGGTTAGTCTTATTACAACCATAGCAGGTTAGTCTCATTACAACCATAACGGGTTAGTCTCATTACAACCATAACGGGTTAGTCTCACTACAGCCACAGCGGGTTAGTCTCACTACAGCCATAGCGGGTTAGTCTTATTATAACCATAGCGGGTTAGTCTTATTATAACCATAGCGGGTTAGTCTTATTATAACCATAGCGGGTTAGTCTCATTACAACTCATCTAAAAAAGTGTAATCATGTCGAGTTTTGACATCAGGAAGTTTGAAATTTAAAACTGTTTAATTCCTTCATAATAGTATCTTTCCTTTGAATATTTTTTTCTAATCTCCCAAAGGATCGCAGCACCTTTCCGGTGGCAGCTTCCACCAGGTGTTTCTTATCTTATAAACACTAAGGCAGCATGTAATTAAATCTGAGTTTACAGTTCTAGATGGTGATACCGATAAAAACGCTCAAGCTGCTGGGCTCTCCAAGCCTGGACCCACTACTCCGATGACTCACTGGCACAGTGTGTTGTCCAATAAGCAGAATTCAATGACTGTTCTCAGAGAAAACTGCAGGCAGCCTTCCCGGTTTGAATCAGTACTTTTATTTGTGGGTTTCTGGGCAGGATACAGAGCACCACTACTGGCAATCCCAGCGTGATCGTAATCATTAAAGCTTCACCTCGGTAAGCACTCAGAACTTCTCTAATGCCTATGCTGGAGACAGAGCTCTCCCTACTAGGTACTACTGACTTACTAGGTCTTCCAGAGCTGGCATAGGCTCTTAATGTCACCCAAACATTATCCTTTTCACCTACCAGTTCTACAGCGATCTAAGAGCCTACTGGCAGCCAGGGAGTCCCAGCACAGTGCTCACGCAGCCACACTCAGCTGAGCCGGCACAGGCCTGCTAGGAAAACCTCCATTTACTACTAGGTTGGTTCCAGCCTGGTGAGTAAGCTAAGGAAAGCAAGGGCATGATATTGGACCAAACACGAAGGTATCAAATGGCTTCCTGTACGATAAATACTACAAGTAGAAAAGCAAGTTAATATTGTTCATAAACGATAAGGGAAATGGGAGTGGACCTCGTGAAAACGGGGCTGTCGCTCGGGAATGGAAAAACAATATGTAAACCTTTGCCATCACTTTTAGTTTCTGCTTTGTTCTTTTCATTTTGTGAGCTGGTTTTGGTTTTTTGAGGAAGAGTTTCTCTGTGTAGCCCTGACTGCCCTGGAACTCACTCTGTAGCCCGAGCTGGCCTTGAACTCAGAGATCCGCCTACCTCTGCCTCATCAAGTCCTGGGGTCAAAGACGTGCGCCACTACTGCTGGGCTTAGTTCTCACGTTATAAGCACTGCTCTACTGATTAAACATCCAACACAACCATGTGCTAGAAACATAAGCTGAGCGAGAAAATCCTTCCCTGGAGCAAAGTCTCACGAGAAGGAGAAGGCCAAGAGTAACCATGATGCAGTGGGAGGCAGAGCAGCAGGATGGGCTCTGCGCCAGGAACCACACGTCAGAAAGAAATTCCTCAAGAGAAGGAGAGGCCAAAGGAAGGGAAACCTGAACTTACACGGAAGATAAGGAAGGCCATGAGCTGGGGAAGGAGAAAGGCCATTCAAGGCAAAAGGCACCAGGCATAAGCAGTGTGGGTCCTGGGAACTCAAAACATGAAAGAAGCTGCTGATGAGCTAACTGTACAGGAGATAGCCAAGCCTTGCCCACAAGTCTGGGATGTGGGCTGCAGCAGCAGAGAGGCAGAGGATGTTTAAACACAGGCCACACCATCAATTAATTGACATTCTAGATAAGGGTCTGGCAGGAAGTGAGTATGAGAAAGCAGAGACCACGTGAGAGAAGGCTACAGTCATAAAGGGCAGATGGTGGGAGCTCGGGTCAGCATTAGAGAAATACAGAGTCAGGGCCACTGAATTTGAAACCACAACCCATGAACTATGGCCCCATTCATCAGACCACATAGAGAACAGTGAGGCCACCAGGCCCACTTGTCATGCAGGCTGTTGGAAGAATGAGACTGACCATTCAGCCTGCCCCTCAACTCTGGGTGACTCCCTGGATCATGATGCTAACTCAGAACAAAGAAGAAAGAGAAGAAATGCTGGCAGGAACTAGCCAGGGTGTGACGGGAGTTTTCAGGACCACATGATGGGATGGCAGCAAGTCACCAGACAGTATCTTCCTGAGCTCTGTATTTCAGGACAGGAGTCTCCAGGCCTAACTGGGCATCAAATTACACAGAAGATTTTTTAAGTGAAAATTCTCTAATGTATCCCAACATACAGAATCCTTTCTTTAAAATGGGATCTCCCACCCTAACCCCATGTATAAAGAGTTCCCAAGTAGCATAACGACTCGGGATTTTCTAACTAAAACTCCAGTTTGAAAGTCAGAACTAGATTCAAAGTCTCACCACAATCCATAGCTTTACAGCCTTGGGCAAGTTATTTACTCTCTATTAACACCTCAAGTGTCAACACTGGAGGAAACCCCGTGACTGAGTCTACTTGCGATACAGGTCCACTCTGAGAATGGCACGGCCCAACCACACACAGGAACTGCTCCTCTTACTGAGGAGGCCTCACACTCAATATTAACATTCTGCATAACACCATCTACTTCTTATGTAATCTGTCTTTACCTAGTCCTTCCCTCTGGATGTAAACTGTACGTAGCTTCCTAAGATGTGGATCTGCCTGCCTGGTCACTGGGTGCTACTCACACTGACCCAGGAGACACCTTGTAGGGAATCCATGGATTCAGGGATAAATGACTGAGTACCAAAACATGAACTTGAAAAAGAGAACAACCAATCCCTTTCCAAATGTTTTAATCACTACATGTTTTGATTCTGTTTCTATTTTCAAAACTTTTCTCTTACTCTCAGTTTTTAACCTCAAAATTTCTCCAATCTAATACTTTATAGTGAATATGAAAATCATGTAACAACACAAATGCTTATGACATGGATTAGAAACACACATACACGTACAGACACGTACAAATGCACAGACAGAAGATCATGACAACTGTGATTATGTAAAATACAGATGGAGAAAAGAGAATGAAAGGAAATACATAAAAACGCAAATAGGAATCTGCTGCAATGATAAATATTTTGTAATAGAGTCTTATTAATTTTCATGATTTCCAAAAGTCATCAATCTAGTTGGTTCATGTTTGTTTGATTTTTAAATTTTAAGCTATGTGTACATATGTGTGTGCATTTGTGAGTGCAAATTGCCCACAGAGTCCCGAAGGGGGGTTGGATCCCCTGGAGCTGGAGTTCCAGTCAACTGTGAAACACCTGCTGTAGGTGCTGGGTCCTGTACGAGAGCAGTGGGTCATACAAAACGCCCTTCACTGCCTAGGCGTCTCTGGCCCCAAGTTCCTTCTTGACGTATTCCCAAACTTTCCAAGTATCCAGTGTCTGTGTGGCTGGTACTGTTCAAGGGTCAAGGACACAGAATAAGCCATGGTTTCATTTCTCAAGCCTCAATCTGAGACACAGACACATGAAGTGATTTTTATCCTTCATTCTCAAACAGTGTTTGAATAACCTTATCCTGACTTCTTCAACCCCATATGTTTAGAAAAAACAGCACTAAGAATAGCAACATGCGTGTACGAGCATATACACACACGCGAACATGCATACACCCACACACATACCCCACAGCACATCTTTTGTCAGCTAATGAGCTAATTAGCTAGCTATGTGTGCTGGTAACTAGCTATGTGTGATGGTAACTAGCTATGTGTGCTGGTAACTAGCTATGTGAGCTTGTAACTAGCCCATCTTGAGCCTCACTGTGGAGCAAATACAGAGACTGTGCCCAAGATCAAACAGCAGAAACAACCGTGGTGTCAAAATTAATTCTAACTACAACTATATGCGTATGTACTAACATGTCTCTATACCAGCCAACAAAACTTCACCTGTGTTTACAGCAGAAAACGGGGGCGGGGGTTGGGGAAGCCTACAAAGAACCTTAATCTGAGTTGCTGTATCTTGACATCAGTTTGTGAGTCTCAGATTTCTGCTGACAAAGACCCTGGAAGTGGTTTACTATCTCAAAACACCGATATCATTTGAAAAAAGAAGTTAAAAGTAATATATGACATGAAGGCAGTGTATACCAGTCCTCTAAGGTAATAAAAGATGAGGCCAACCAGAGTCTTACCAATGACGTATGGTGTTGCTGAGTATCTTACTGTGACACTTCAGATTGTCAATAAAGCTTCCCTTGAATCAGGGACATGGAGCTAGAGACTAGCTGACTGGAACTGGTCAGAGAAAAACCAGAAATTTGGATAGAGAAGATGCACAGGAGTAGAGAGAGGTATCTTTTGCAGTGTCTCTGGCCAAAAACCAAAGTCACCTGGCTGCTTCTAAGCTTCTCTGATCTATCAGGTTTCCACCCCCACATCTGACTTCTGAATTTTTGTTGGTAAATAGAATGATAAAGACTTAATTTATACCTACAGGATCGTGGGATCAGAAGCTCATGGGGGAAGCGGGCTGACTGCTGGGTTGTGGGGCTGCAAACAATAATTAAAATATCATAGATTCATATGCAGTCGGTAAGCCAACAGAAAAACACCATTATGGCTTTTGCTAATAGACAGATCAAACAATCAATTAATATATGCCTTAAAAACTTTTTTTTAAACCTTGATTTTTATTTGACATGTATGGGTGTTCTGCCTGCATGTATGTCTGTATAGCACTTGCATACAGTTTCTACAGAAACAGAAGAGGGTGCTGGATCTCTTGGCACTGAAGTTATAGGCTTTTGTGAGCAGTCATGTGGGGGCTGGGAATCAAACCCAAGGTCCTCTGAAAGAGCAGCCAGGGCTCTTAACTCCTGAGCAATTCCTAGCCTCTAAGTGTACTTTTATTCACTAGCTCTGCCATTGCTCTCCAACCAAGAAAGCACCACAGACTACAGAACCAAAACAGAAAAAGGAATACTGAAAAACAATGAGTCGTCGGAGAAAAGGGTGGGATAAGAGGGGGCTTAGGTTGAGCCTAAAATAAACGTAGCGTATGAATAATTCATGTTCTGCAATTCCAGACATCCCCCGTCAGTTTCCTCTGAGAACCAGTAGTGTTGGGAGTATTAGCCTGGGAGCTTCCTACAAATGCAAGCTCTTAAGTTCCCCTCTGGAGCCCTGAATCAGGACCACACTGTAAGAGGAGCCACAGGTGACAATACTGAGGTGGTTGGTGTGACAGATATGACAGGGTAACGCAAACATTGAGTCAGAAGTAAGAGAAACCATGACAATGAGACTTAACCATGTTCTAGGGGAGAAACAACACTCTAAGCAGCCCAGTACAGTGGTGCAACACGCCTGTAATCCCAGCTGCTCAGCAAGCTGACAAGTCAAGGCCAGCCTGGCCAACACGGTAAGACACCATCTCTGACAAGAAAAAAAAAAAAAACAAAAAAAACTAAAGCCCATATCAGATGAAGGCTGATAGATTGATAGGTAGGTATCAACTAATTACAGACCATTAATATAATTTCTTAAGGTGTCAGAAAACAATTGAGGACCCATCAACCCTAGAAGGGAAAAAGAGCCATTTTCTCAACAATGAGGGATTAAGTCTGGTAGTCTATGGACTTAGCACTTTAAGACAAAGAAATTGTACACAATTCTACCTCGGCATCCTAAGATCAAAGAGAGCAAGGTGATCTCTCAGTAGAAGTATGAGTAAGAGGATGAGAGAAAGAAAAGAAGTTGCTGTCAGCCCCAGAGCTGAGACCCACAACGCATAAGCATGGGAAAAAGAGGTTAGCTCAGTAAGGTGGAATCCCAACCATGTGCTTTCCTCGAAGGAAACAAGTGTACCTCCCAATGAGTTCCGCTCACTAAGGTGGGAGCCAGCCCACTGCACTCACCTAGCAGGGCGGCCACTATGCCCACCAGCCCTGTGCCAGCACCGAGCTCCACAGCAGAGCAGCCCCGGAGCTCCACAGCACCCATCTCCAGGTACGTGGAAAGAACAATGGCCTGGGTGGAAACACAGGGTGATTATGGTAAGGTCAGCAAGTGTCTTCAAGATGCCAAATGCTGGCAGGAAGAAACAAGAACCCAACATTGCTCACTCTCTCTCCTCCCTCCTTCCTCTCTTCCTCCCTGCCTGCAAAGTAAGCACAATTACACACACACACACACACAGGAACTTACCTGCTGCTGTAAGATAACACATTAGAGCAAACACAGGTGCAGTGTCCAAAGCCATGCCAGTCAGGGGGCAGCTATGTCTAAAAAGCGTATTGTTTTACTGTGTCAAAGCCCACAGTTATAGACTAGGAGTATAGCGCAAAAGACTTCATGCCGGCCTTTTATTTAACAGCTGAAGACAGAGCTGTCAGAAGCAGAAAAGCAAGAATCTTTTCAAACTATGAAAACCTTAAGACATGATGTTAATTTTGGGCTAAGTCTCCACACGTTCTTTGTGTGGTATTCCAGAAACTAACTTAATGAGTGACCAGGGCAAACAGGCTCCTGTTTACTCTGGGGGCAGTCACTGGTCAGTCATCCCACTTCCCTTGGCTTTCAAAATGTAATGTATGTAAGGGGACGCGAGGAGGATGAAAAACTTGTAAACTGGGTAGTAGCGGTGCACGGCCACGAACATACTGAACAACCCAGGCCTTTTACATACTTTACATTGGAGAACATATGTGAATTGTATCTCAATAAAACAATCAACTTTCTTTTTTTAAATGATAGTCTAGTTTTAGCTCGTGGACATTTTCAGAGGCCCTGCAGAACTAACTGACTTACCGCATCCCAAACCACTGCTGCGACTCCCAGTTGCCTCCAGTCCTGACGGATCTGGATGGTGTGGTTTGCAAAAGAGAAGGTGGCAAGAGGCTTGTGGAACTTCTGGAGCCCTATCTCCGCGCTCTCCTCATAGGGTACCAGGGCCATTTCTCCTGAGTCCAACTCTTTGCTGGGACCTGTCATACAAGAAGAATCCTGAGTGACTTAAGTAACTTCAGAAAGCTTGTTGAAGCAATTCTACAAGTTCTAAGTAAGAAACAGGCTGAGGTGTACGCAATTTCTTCAACAACTTTTCCTCTGAGTCTTACGAGAAGTGAAATTTGGCTCCGAGTTCATGGCAACTGATACCTCTGGGGGAAACACCTAGACCTCGCCTACGCGCCCCTGCTACTCCTACGTGGGCTTGGAACTGCATAAAGGTGAACGAAGTGACAGTGACAGCCTGGGCACCTGCCCTGTCCCAACACGACAGAACAGCTCCCGGCTCCCATTATTTTTCTATTCTTTTGGTTTTCCCGCCTACATTCCCAAGTTCAGCTGGGACAATGGAGCCAAATATGTAGGCTGAATCTCAACGGTTCGCCCTGACTTTCGGTCCTCGCTGGCTATGGCAGAATAGAGCAATCACTCTGAAGGCTGGGGTCCCACACTGGCAGAGTCCCGCCTGCCACCCCGGGGCCACAGATGCGCCTCGCTCACGCCCACGACAGTCCCGGGACCCGCAGGGCGCTCCACCCGGAGGGAGGGAGGGAGGGAGGGAGGAGACTTTTAGCGGCAGGGCACTCCGCGGCCTCCCAGTGCAGAAACTCACCAGGCTCCCGGGCCGCGCAAGCGCACTAGCCTTCCGCAAGCAGCGCAAAGCTCCGCCTAAAAAGGGCAGATAAGCGGGAGGAAGTTACTTCCGGGAAGGGAGGCTCGGGTTTCCGGTCCGTTACTTTAATAGTGCTGCACTTGGTGGGCTCGGGTTATGTCGTTCCTAGCTACATAGGGCCCCATGGTCTGGGGCGCCGGGAAGAGAGGGCGATGCGCAGGGGCGTTGGGTGCCCTGCGATGGGAAACCGCCACTGCCTTGCACCGGCTGCTCGTGTGCGGGTCTTATTTCTAAAAGTGAGCAGTTAGTGGGTAAAGTAGAGTACGAAGCGAAGTCGTTGTTGGTTTTGTGACCAGAGGTGGGAGAGACGCTGCGAGCATCTCTTGACCACACAGCGCGGTGGAGTGGGCAGCGGCCGGCGGCGCCCGGCAGAGTTTTGAGCCCGACCACGTGCAGCTGATTCGGGCGCTCGAGTCGCCCCAGATACCCAGATCCTGGTCCCCGACCCCACCACCCAAGGTTCCCCGTGTGCCTCGGCCAGCCGGCAGGCGGCGTGCCTGACCTCCGCATTTCCAGCATAAGCCAGTAAGATCCCTTCCCTCGAGTTACGGGATTTTCTGTTTGGGTCATTCCTTCCTCTCCATTTTTCTCTTACTAGGTCCTTTCTTCTTACTTGCTCCGTGGATCTTTGCTGTCTCAAACGCTCAGCTTCCCTTTTTCCTTTCCTTAGTTTTAAATCTCAGTTTTTTTCCACTAGAAGTGTTAATTACTCAGATTTAAACAGTGAATACCTTTACACTGTACCCCACCAATACGCACAGTTATTAAAAGAAATCCTTTCCTTAAAATTTTCTGTCCCATTTCTTCCCTTTGGGAACCCAGCACTAAGCACAGGAAAAAGTGTTTTGAGGCCAGAAAAACGTTCAAATTTTTAAATGGATTTAATTCCCCAAACTCCTGGAATCTGGCTAGCCATTCTGTCTACCTGTTCTCCATCTTCCCACTGAAAAATGTATACGGACACGGTGCGGGGGAGAAGGGGATAAGGGGAGAGGGGCTGGCGGACGATTGTATACATATGTATATGACTTTAAAACTTCCCTAAACTCTCCAGCACTCTGCTGATAAGAGCATTTGCAGCAGTACATTTACTTAAGGTATCTTTTTTGCCCCCTCCTTAGCTCCCAGTGTTGTAATTATTACCGACTTACTCAGAAAGGGCACACATACGCTTAGGATAAAATACAACTTACATAGTAGTGTAAGAGAGCTCACATTTTCTCAAACCAAAACAACCAGTGGCCCTCTGAATATCTGAAAAAAATAAAATTTTAATCCTTGAAAAAAAAATGAGCACATGAGAGAGGGTACATACCTAACTGCTCAGCCTGCCATGGGTCTGTTTAATGCCCCTCAAAGGGGTGCTCCTCACCGCCTTGCTTCATAATTGACATCATGAGTTGCTCTGGCCGTTAGAACATGGGCAAAAGTGCCTCTCACAGCTGTGCTGTTGATCTTTCCCCACGACCCCAGGACTTTTTTATTTTTTTTAAATAGGGTCTCTCTTGTCTACATAGCCTTGGCTGTCCTGGAACTCACTGTGTAGACCAGGCTGACTTTGAACTTAGAGATCTACCAGCCTCTGCCTCCCAAGTGCTGGGATTAAAGGTTGTGTGCCACCAGGCCTAGTCAGGACTTGTATTTTACATTCAGGAGCTCCTTAGCACAACCATTTGGAGCAGAACTGAATCAGGAGTGAGAACAAAACCTTGGTTGTAATTGTGACAATCTGGGGGTGTTGCAGCATTACCTCGGTGGCAGAACAGGGTTGTGAACAAGCTAGGAGACTTCAAAAGTGAGGTAAAGGGTCCCGAAGAGATGACCTAGCGGTCGAGAGCACCTGTTGCTCTGTAGAGGACACAGGTTCAGCACCCAGCACCCACAAAATGACTCACAAACATCCAAGGCTCCAGTTACAGGGCCCAGTGCCCTCTTCTGACCTCTGCAGGCACCAAGCATACATATGGTGCACAAAATGTGTGCAGTCAAAACAGTCATACAAAATAAAAATTGGCTTAGAAAAGAAGATTAGATGAGGAAATGAGGTAAATGTTTGAGTGTGGGTGTTGAGCCTTTTGGCAAGGTAGGAATTCTTTTGGAGACTCGCCAGGCATGTAAGAACTTCCTCATTGTCCTCTTGACTCTCCGTGTCAGCATCAGCTGAGGACACCTTAATTAAACCGCAGTCCCAAGAACTGAACGGACACTTCACTGGCAGTCCCATTTTGTTGGGATTTGGTTGTGTTGCAGAACATTTGTTTAACTATACAAAGACTCGTTGTATTTGTTTAACTATGTAAAGATGTGTTGCATTTGTTTAATCATATAATGGTGTGTTGCTGTTTTACCTTGCCTGCCTAAGGCACCTGATTGGTCTAATAAAAAGCTGAACAGCCAATAGCGAGGGAGGAGATATAGGCAGGACTTCCAGGCAGGGAGAGTAAGTAGGAGGAGTAATTAAGGCTGGTGGTGGGGAGAAAGAAAAACAGAGGACAGAGAGACAAGAAAGTTGGACCTAGGGAGCAGAAGGTCAAAAGCTCCAAGGCAAAATGCAGATGAGTAGAACCAGGTTAAAGTAAGCATGGGGCCTTCTTGAGGATGTGTTGATAGCAAGCTGTGAGAGGGAGAAGGGGGGAAAGTAGGGGTGCATAAAGATTTTGTTAGGAACAAAAGCTCTCAAGTAATGACAGCTGTCTCGGGGAGGCCCTGTGTTGCTTTCTGTAGCTCTGGGTCCTGCAAGTTTCCAGATATCATTCATAGGCTTAGAGGTATTCACTTTCCTTTCCTACCACTGCCCAGCATTCTTCTCTTAATCTGTCCACTGCCTGTTCACTCAAAGACACAATTATTAAACCTTCAGAGATAGGTAAGTGGAAAGTTCCCTCCCTGTTGCAATAGCTGCGTGTATGCATGCGTGTGTACACGTGCATGTGTGTGTACATGTGCATGTGTGCCATGGCACCTTTGTGGAAGTCAAAGACTGTGTAGTCCTCAGTCTCCTCCTTTGGGACAGGATGTCACTGTTGTCGTCAGCAGCTCATGCCATGTTAGCTGGCCTGCAAGCTTCTGGGAGTTCTCCTGGCTTCTGCCTCACTGTGGAACTCTGAGACTGCAGACACACGGCCTTAGTAGTTGTGGGAACCAAAATTCAAGCCCTCACACTAGCATGGCAAGTGGTTTACCCGTGGAACCATCCCCCAGCTCTGCAACACCTTTTTATTTTTATCAGCCAAACAAAGGCTGCCTGCTTCCATCACGCAACAACCCCAAGAAGAATTGAAGAAGACGCTCCTGTTTTCTGGATTCTTCCATGTTTGAGGTCACAGAAGCAGCAGTCGCATTGCTGCAACTTGGTTGCATGCTCTTCTCACCTCCCACCAAGTGGAAGCCCAACCTGAGGCTTTCTGTAGAATTCATAGTCGCTGTGGGCAGCTGCTGTTGTTACTTCTTAGAATCTATTTCCTGTTTTCCTGGAGCAGTTCTTTCCTGCTAATTGTCAATCTGGGATCCAAGTTCTGAGTCAGCTCCCAGTCTACAATTTACAAATGCCCCTCTACTTATAACGTGTTTACATTCAGATAAGCCCAGTGTCAGTTAAAATTGTTGGGAGTTGAAAATGCTTAGGACTCACTGAACCTAACGAGCATCATATAGCTTAGCAACACAGAATGCTGCAGACAGTCCGTTGCTTCTCCTTGTGATCATGCAGCTGACTGGAAGCTGCAGCTTGCTGCTGTTCAGCATCCCAAGGGAGGTTCGTGCTGCATATATCACTAGCCTGGGAAAAGCGCCAAGCTCAAAGTATGGTTTCTGTTAAATACACATCATCTTTACACTGATGGAAGGTCAAACTATTACAAGTTGGAGACTGTATTAGCTGTGAGGGGCTTATGTGTCAGTTTTCCATATATAAAATAGGGATGATGTGATGACTGAATTAAAAAATGAGTACTGAGTTCCTACTGAGAGCCGATCTCCCAAACAGGACAGCAATATAATAGTTGCTGTTTCTGTTCTATATTTGGGGTGCATTATTCTCGGACCCAATTCTGTGACTAGGCATAGGTCCCAAGCCTGGCTGTTGGGCACATTCCTTCCATCCGAAACACATGAGTTAGAAGTGAAAGTGGCTAAATCAAGGCTTGACCAGAGCCCAACCAAAGGCTGTGGATGAAGGAGAGAAGCTGGAGGTGATCCCAGGAGAACTGAAGCAATGGAGTCAAGTCCTGATAGAGGGAGAGGAGACTTCTGTTAGTGCCCTCTGAGCACCTGGATCAGCTTAGAACTTTCCATCATGTGGGCCATTGAATTCTTTAACTAGATTAAGTAAGCCCTTTGAGTTGGATTTTTGGTGTTGTTTTCTACAGAAGGAAAACAATCCTAATCCATTCAGTCCAGCTGATCCTTTGAACCAAGCTAATCCATTCAGTCCAGCTGATCCTTTGAACAAAGAAGACAGAAAATCATGCTGTGGGGGCTGTTGTCAGAGAGCTGAGTAAATGCAGATGCAGATGCCTGCAGAAACCCAGGGGCACAGCTGCCAGGATGCCAAGTATTTCTAGTGCTGAGCCCTTCTTGGGTACATGTGGCCTCCTGGACCCCAAGGTACCAGAGTAATGGGGAAAAGTGCCCTTTTTGCTTTCTGTTATTTGAGTGTCTTATACATACAATGCAGGATCCTAATTAATAGGTGAATTGTGCTTTTTTTAAATAAGCATGTAGACAGAATACAAATATTCTATAAGTTCCTCATACATGGTTTAGTGATGATAACTGACCATCACATTTGCCAAAACAACCCTGTCCTAACTGATGACGGCGTGTTAGGAAGACATCCGGTTCCTACCACACAGTTAGCAAATGGCTAGAGTTGGAATAGGCTCCATAAATATTTATGGTATGGCAAGCCAAGTGTGACGGCACACGCATTTAATCCCAGCACGCAGGAGGCGGAGGCAGGTCAGCTCTCACATACACAGTGAGACCCTGCCTCAAAAATAAATAAATAAATAAATAAATAAATAATGACATGCCGCATGATCTCTTCCATTTTCCTGTCCATTCTAGGACAGAATAGTGCACCGGCACAGATGCCCTAGAGGTTGGTTGGGTCTCTTCCCTGGTCCCGAGGAAGCTTATGCTCCAACTGTTTCCTGTTCCCTACAGCTCTCTAGCTTCCTCTTCTCTCTCCTTTCCAACACGCAGGACTGTAAGTGGCCCAGACTTGCCTCACAGTGCATGTGGCCTGGTCCCTTACCTGTAGTCTATCTTCTGCTCTCTGAACAGCCTCAGTTCCTGCCTGACGGTGCCTCATCCGTCCGTCACCGTCAGACTTTTCTACAGCACGTGAAGAAGCCCCTCTGGCCTCACAGCTTTCTTCTGAGGAATTTGGAGCAGCTGTCTCTGCTCTTGTCTTTCTCCCGCTTCCTCGACATGGCCTCTAGGTTTTCCCTAGGCTGCTGCTTCCAAGGAAGTTTGCTTTTCATTTTTTCCTACAACCCTGCAGAGGTGGTCACTTTTCTAGAATCCAGCTTGTTCAAAGGTCCCTCTTATAACAAGCCAAGTCCTTTGCAGCAGCCGGAGTGATGCCACAGAAAGAATGAGGAATTTGCTATGATAGGCCTTGAATGTGTGCTGTTCTCTAACAGTGTAGCTTGATAGAGATCACTGAAGCTCTGTGAGCGTCTCTCCTCTTCCGCAAAGGACACTAGTGATTAGGTCCATCCCACACTGTAGGGGGTTAGTGATGAGATCCATCCCGCACTGTAGGGGGTTAGTGATTAGGTCCATCCCACACTGTAGGGGGTTAGTGATGAGATCCATCCCGCACTGTAGGGGGTTAGTGATGAGATCCATCCCGCACTGTAGGGGGTTAGTGATGAGATCCATCCTGCACTGTAGGGGGTTAGTGATGAGATCCATCCCGCACTGTATGGGGTTAGTGATGAGACCCATCCCGCACTGTAGGGGGTTAGTGATGAGATCCATCCCGCACTGTAGGGGGTTAGTGATGAGACCCATCCCGCACTGTAGGGGGTTAGTGATGAGATCCATCCCGCACTGTAGGGGGTTAGTTATGAGATCCATCCCACACTGTGTGGGGGTTAGTGATGAGATCCATCCCACACTGTGTGGAGGTTAGTGATGAGATCCATCCCGCACTGTAGGGGGTTAGTGTTGAGATCCATCCCGCGCTGTAGGGGGTTAGTGATGAGATCCATCCCGCGCTGTAGGGGGTTAGTGATGAGATCCATCCCGCACTGTAGGGGGTTAGTGATGAGATCCATCCCGCACTGTAGGGGGTTAGTGATGAGATCCATCCCGCGCTGTAGGGGGTTAGTGATGAGATCCATCCCGCGCTGTAGGGGGTTAGTGTTGAGATCCACCCCGCCCTGTATGGAAAAACCCACTGGACAGTGTGGCCCATACTGACTCTAATCCAGACTAGCAATAAGACTTAAGTGAACATGTTTAAACAACTGACTGTCTTTTCTCATTGTGAATCTTGACTGGGGACTTAGCGTTTCTTTATGTCATTTTCCGCATCTGCAAAGTGGGAACAAGTACCAGGCCCCGAATGGCACATGAGGAGGAAGGCGATTCACGCATGCTTCGAGATTAGACGAGAGCACAGCACATGATGAGCATCGTGTCCTTTATTTACCCACGCTTGGCTGTTGGCCAGCTCTCCCCTAGAAAACAGGATTTGCAGCCTGAGAGTCACACTTCACCCCGTGTTGCCTTTCGGTGGCAACATTTTACATCTGCTTAGTGTCCGCTTGTGTAAGCCCAGGTGGCCTCTGTCCTCAGTGGGACTCTCCACTGAGCCGCCTTAGGAAAGAAGCCAAATTTCCCTGTCCCTTTCCCTTGGCACCTCCTGCAGCCCTGGTCATGGAGTCCTGAAAGTCCTGTAAAGGACTTAAATCATTTGCCAGCTCTTGGCTTATTCATCTGAACTTGATACTTCATGCATACCAGAGTCTTCTTGCTCCTCCTAGCCCCATGTGTTCCCCTCTGAGGCAAACACTAGTATTTCTAGACTAACCACCTTTCTGTCTCTGTGCCAGAGCAGCAGCAGCTAGGGGCAGCAGCTAGGGGCAGCCAGGCTGACCCTGTCCTGTGGTGACCTGAGGGGGCATAGCCTCAGCTTCGGGGCCTCACGGGGAGTTGCAGACCGTTGGTCAGTGTTGTAGCTGTCTAGGTCACCCCCTCTGTGGTCCTCTCCTGCAACAACCACGGACCCGCCACATCCCCACCCTACCCCCTCCGTGTTGCCTGCACACCGTCCCTACTGCTATGTTGTTTTCAGGAGTTCTTCCCTTTAAGTTTATTGTGTTAAATTTAATATAGCAGTCTTTACCTTACACCAGCAAAATACCAGCGGCAGTATGCCATTCTCCATTTGAGGATTCTCCGTGACCTCACTCTATAACTAGACCATGAAAATCTGCTCGGAGTCAGGACCGGATGCTGAGCAGCTATTTCCTCCAAAGTAGAACATTCCCTCTTGGGACTGGGAAAGACTCAGAAAGTAAACAAAACGTTACAGTATTCGTAAAGGCCCCGCCTGGGGTTACAAAGCAGTAAGAACTGCTCAGGAGAGGAGTCTGTCCCAGCACGGGTCTGCCGTCAAGCTGGGCAGCAGGCTCCAAGGATGTGGCTTTGGTGACTCACCGCTCAGGCTGGGCGGCTTCTGAGTGCTACAGCTGCCTTTTTGTCACCCGCGCTCTCGTGAGTGACCCCGCGAGCTCACCGCTTCACCGCACCAGATGGTGGAATCGTCCTTGTGTCTGTTGTCAGCGCTCTGTCTGGGGTGTTTACATCTCCCCCAGAAAGGCATCCAGCATCCAGATTACAGGTTCAGTTCGTTCTAGTTATTGCTCATTCATGCCCATCTCTCCAGAAGAATCCACTTGTGCCTGCCACAGAGGGACAGGGTCATGACCCCCTTCTCAGGATCTTACCCTCAGCTGGCTCCAAGCCAGCAGGCCACTATATTAATTCCTAGGGCTGCCATCGAAAAGAATGGCAACAAACTAGTTAGCTTAAAACATGCACACACAAAGAATTTTGGAAGTCACAAGTCAGGGGGCCGTGTCCCCTCCACAGGGGCCAGGAAAGCATCCTCCCTGGCCTCTGGTGGCCTTGGAGGAACTCCTTGGCTGTAGAATGAGAAATCTGGACTCTACTGCCACCTTCTTGTGGCATCTTCTCCCTGTGAACGAGCTCCCTCTTTTTATAGGACATCAGTCACTGGGTCTTGAACCCATCCTAACCCCATACTACCTCATCTTTCCCATCTTTCCTTGATTATATCTGCAAATGAATGAGTGTCGATGGTCCCTGCTCCGCAGGAGGAAAAGGGATGTGCATTCAGTAGAGCTGCACTTTAAAGTTTGCACATCATCCTTTCCCAGGCTGGCGGTGTTGGTCAGTAACTTGAGATGCTGCCGTTGTCTCACAATCAACCTCTTGATCTTAAGGAGAAACAGCATCCGCAACACAGTGGGCTATTCTGTTCAGCTATGATGTTCCTTAGGTTAAGTGCTAGTCAGCGCCTCCCTTTTTTCTGGTTCTAGGCATTAACCCTATGGCTTCAAGCAAGCAAGGCAAGCACTCTACTACCGAGCTGTACCCCGGCCCTCTTTTTACTTTCTGGAGACTTGGAGACAGGGTTTCATGAAGTTGCCTACGGTTAGCCTTAGACTGATTCTGTAAGCCTAAGCTGCCTCCTGCCTCGGCCTCTCGTGTAGCTGGGATTCCAGGCCTGCACCACTATGTCATCTCTTCAATGCATTTTTGATCTAAAATGTTTTCAGCTTATGATTGATTTATAGGGAGCAAACCCCATACAGTAAAGAACATCCGTATCTGCAAATAATGCCACGTTCACAGGTCTGGGTGTATTGTGCTTTGAAAGGGCAATGCCCCCTGTAGGCTCAGATATTTAAAAACTTGGTTTCCAGTTAGTGGTGCTCTTTGGGGAGCTTATAGAAGCTTTGGGAGATCCAGCCTTGCTGGGGAAAATAAGCCATCTATACCACTGGGGCTGGCTTTGTGAGTTTATAACCGTGCCCCACTTCCGGTTTGCTTTTTCTGCTTCCTGTCTATGATTGAGATGTCTCTGTCAGCAAACTTCTCTGCAGCTATGCTGCCCTCACCACTGTGGACTCTCCTCTAAACCAGAGCCCAAATAACCTCCTTTCCCCTAAGGTGCTTTTGTCATGATGTTTCCTCACAGCAGCAGAAAAGTAACTGATACAGGGTACTTAGAATTTCGGCTTCTCTCTACGAGGACAGAGACAAATAGCCAGTAACCCAAACCGCAAAGACAAGTGAGGAAGGACAACAATCTGATGGGAATATTCATAAACAACTTCATACTGAAAACAGGCGTGGACCAGTGTTCGGGCACGTGGGAGCAATGTCTGGGTTTACGTCTTCAAGATCAACTTCTTCACTTTTGGAAAACACGACAGTCACATCTACACCGTTGGAGAATTGGAAAGTAACGGAAAACCGGGTGACCCATGTCAAGTGCCACACAGAGCCCTACCCCGCCGTCACTCACTCCGCTGGACTTGGCTGTTCCTAACTCAGAGTGCTAGTGCGCAGTACTGACTTCCTGCTCTGTGTTAGTTTGCCACTCAGAATCGGAGCTTTTTTATAAATTATCTTTTTTTACTTTACACACCAATCCCAGTTCCCCCTCCCTCCCCTCCTCCCACTCACCTACCTTCTCCCCACCCCACCCCCATCCACTCCTCAGAGAGGGTAAGGCCTCCCATGGAATAGAGGGCAAGAAATAATAACTCTGGGCTGAAATCAATAAACTAGAAACAAACAAAAGGACAGAGAATGCTGAGTGTGGTGGCACATGCCTCTGTTCCAGCATTCAAGATCTCTGTTCGAGGCCAGCCTGGTCTACAAGTGAGTCCCAAGGACAGCCAGGGCTACACAGAGAAACCCTGTCTCAAAAAAGCAAGCAGACAACAGATAAATAATCAATGAAACAAAGATTTGGTTCTTTGAGAAAAACCAGAAAGAATGACAAACCATTATTCAAATTAGCTAAAAGGCAGAGATTATCCAAACTGACAAATTAGAAATGAAAAGTGGGGCACAACAATAGGCTCTGAGGAAATCCAGAGAATCTTAAGGACCTACTTTTACAACCTGTAATCCATCAAATTGGAAAATCTAAAAGAAACTTGAAACTTTCTCAATACATAAACTTACCAAAGTTAAATTAAGGTCAGATAAACAATTTCAACAGACCTATGACTCCTAGTGAAATGGAAGCCATAATTAAAAGTCTAATAAAAAAAGTCAAGAGCCAGATTGTTTTAAGCACAGAATTTTAAAGACTTTCAAAGAAGAGTTAATGCCAATGCTCCTCAAATTATTCCACAAAATAGAAACAGAAGGAACATTGACAACTTTGTTTTACAAGGACACAGTTGCCCTGATACCCAAACCATATACTCAACAAAGAAAGAGCATTATAGACCAGTTTTCCATTATGAGCATAGATGCAAAATTTTTTTAATAAAATACTTGCAAACTGAACCCAAGAACACATCAGAGACTATCCCCCATGATTAAGTAGGCTTCATTCCCCTAATGCAGGGATGGTCTAACATATATACATTGATAAATGTAACCCACCAAATAAATGAACTGAAAGACAAAACCCACATGATATTCTCATTCGGTGCAGAAAAGGCCTTGGACAAAATCCAACACCCTTCATGATAAAAGTTCTGTAGCTATTAGGGATACAAAGAACATGCCGCAACATAATAAAGCCAACACCAACTTAAATTAAGTGAAACTCAAAGCAATTCCCCCCAAATCAGGAACAAGGTAAGATTGTCCACTCTCTCCATTAGTACCTGAAGTCTTGGCTAAAGCAATAAGACAGCTAAAGGAGACCAAGGGCATACAAATTGAAAAGGAAGAAGTCAAAGTATATTTACTCACAGATGATATGATACTATATATAAGTGACTCAAAAAATTCCACCAGGAAAATTTTCCACCTTACAGCTGAGAAACACTTTCAGCAAAGTTACTGGATATAAAATTAACTCATAAAAATCAGTAGCTCTCCTACACAAATGAAAAATGGACTGAGAAGAGAAATCAGGGAAACAACACCTTTTGCAATAGCCTCAAATAATATCCAATATTTTGGGATAACTCTACCAAAGCAAGTAAAAGACTTGTGTAATCAAACCTTAAAGACACTGAAGAAAAAAACTGAAGAATATATCAGAAGATGGGACGATCTCCCATGTTCATAGATCAGTAGGATTAACATGGTATAAATGGTCATCCTCTCAAAAGCAATCTAGAGATTTAATGTAATCCCCTCAAAATTCCAGCACAATTTTACACAGATCTTGACAGAACAGTTTTCAGCTTCATGTGGAAACAAACAAAACATAATCAAAAAGCTAATATAATCCTGGTTAATAAAAGAATTATGGAAGGCATCACTATTCCCTGGCCTTAAATTCTATGACATAACTATAATAATAAAAACAGCACAGTAGCAGCACAGGAACAGATACAGTGATCAATAAAATTGAATCAAAGACCCAGACATAAATCCACATACCCCTGATATTTTATAAGGAAGCCAGAAGTATACACTGGAGTAAAGATAATATCTTCAGCAAATGGTGCTGGTCAAACTGGATGGGTGCATAGAAAAGAATCCAAATAGATCCATACTTAACCTCCCTGCACAAACTCAACTCCAAATGGATCAAAGATCTCAACTTAAAACCAGGTACTCTGAACCTGATTGAAGAAAAAGTGGAGAATAGTCTTGAAATCATTGGTACAGGAAAAGACTTTTCTGAACAGAACACTGTTAGCACAGGCAATAAGATCAACAATTAATAAAGGATTCCTCATGAAAAAAAAGCTGTGCATAGCTAAGGTAACTATCATTCATACAAAGCAGCAGCCTACAGAATGAGAAAGGATATTTACCAAATACACACCAATAAAGGACTAACATCCAGATATCAAGAAAACCAATAACCCAATTTTAAAATGGGGTACAGATCTAAATAGAAAATTCTCAAAAGAAGAAACTCAAATGGCTGAGAAACACTTAAAGAAATGTTCAACATCCATAGTCATTAGAGAAAGGCAAATCGAAACTACTTTGAGATTCCATCTTACACCTGTCAGAATAGCTAAAATAAATAAAACAAATGACAGTTCATGCTGGTGATGATGTGGAATAAGGGGAGCACTCATCCACTACTGGTGGGAGTGCAAACTTGTACAGAGTTCACCCTGGAACTCTGTGTGTTGGTTCCTCGGGAAGATGGGAATCGGTCTACCTCAAGATCCAGCTATACCACTCTTGGGCACACACCCAAAGGATGCCTCATCCTACCACAAAGATACTCAACCATGTTTGTTGTGACTCTGTTCATAACAGCCAGAAATTGAAAACAACCTAGATGTCCCCAATAGAAGAATAGATAAATAAAATGTGGTACAATTAAACAATGGAGTGTTACTCAGTTGTTTAAAAAAGGACATCATAAAATCTGTTGCGGGAGTTCCTTCCGCTCCTTCAGCTGCACAAAGATGGAAAATACACAGAGAATCTTGATGTGTATACTATTATGCTCTCTTTGAATTGTTTGAATGCTGAGGAAGAAGCAACAGCTGCTAAAAGATATTTGTTTACAAATGCTGCTAAACTAATCCAGAATAGATATTTTGAAAATACCTTGACTTCAGAATTTGGATCTAAGGATATGATACTTTGGAAAAGAGATTCTTCTTCTATTTTTACAGAAAATGAGACCCGTTGGATTGCTTCTATCCCAATATGGTATGATAGACCACGACCTCCTGAAAGGTTGCTGTGAACACCTTTAGAAAATTACTTCACCCAACTGATGACTGAGATGAACCTGGAACACAGGTTACACCATGAAAGATCTGGTTAACAGCTCCCCCATTTAGCAGGAAGCAGTTTGGAGAGAAATAACTGTGCCCATATTCCCGAATATTGTTTATAAATGTTCTTTTACATTTAAAGGGAGATATGATATAGATATGAATAATTTGCATTGATATGGATTTTGCTTTAGTGATTTAAATTTAAGGACAATTTTCTTATATGTATATGTATTTCTGCTCTTGATTAAGGTATTGTGATTGTGTAATTGATTTAAAAATGTAATGTATAATTAGGAAATATAGGTTGTTAATGGATAATCATTGATAATAGTTAAGCTTGTAGTCATGTTAGATTTTCTAGATATATAGAGATGTATTTCAGTTAGATAGGCATTCCTAATATCTTTCAAAGACTACAGAATATGGCATGTAATGTTTTAATAACTTAGGACTATTCATGACAATGAGATGCATCTTCTCCTGGCAGCACCAACCACTCCAAGAGGAAGATGGGCATCAAAGAGGCTACTTAGGGAGTTTGTTAGCCATTTGGGCGAGAAACTGCTCTTGCCTGGACTATTGCATAAACTGGACACAAAGAACCCGCAGAGAGAGGACTGCTGAACTTGCCTAAAGGTGAGATGATCTTTCTGGGTTCCTGCTTCATTAAAGAGTCTGCAAGACATTCTGCAGGACACAGCAGATAGTGACTGAACTGCCTTTGAAATTTCCTGCTTCATGGAAATGTCTCTGGATATTATGGGCCTGAAGGCCGAAGATGGATGCCCCAACGGTACAAAGGAACTTTGGGTGACTGTCCAGGTAGTGAGATGTCTCTGTCATTTCTAGAGTTTGGAAGTTGCTTACTTCTCATTTACTTAGGTAATATATCCTTCTGGAATCTTTGATGGAGTTGAAGAACAGATAGATAGTTATAGTTGTTTTCCTTTGTTATGATAAAAGATAAAATAGATATAAATATTGTAACTAATTCTTACTTGATAACTGTTGTATGTAATTTTACTATGTTAAAGTGAAAGCCTTTCTTTTTTGTTTAAACAGAAAAAGGGGAAGTGATGTAGGTGTGTCTTCTATCTATCTGATGATTTTATTGGTTAATTAATAAAGAAAACTGCTTGGCCTCATAGGCCAGCCCTTAGGTGGGTAGAGTAGACAGAACAGGAAGAAGGAAGTTTGGTAGATGGCTCAGACAGATGCCATACCTCTGCTCTCTGAGCCAGACACGATCAAGCTCCGGCCCAAGATGGACGTATGCTAGAATCTTCCCGGTAAGGCACCACTTCGTGGTGCTACACAGATTATTAGATATGGGTTAATCAAGATGTGAGTAAGAGGCTGAAACTAATGGGCCAGGCAGTGTTTAAATGAATGCAGTTTGTGTGTTGTTATTTTTGGGCATAAGCTAGCCAGGAGGCCAAGAGCCAGGCGGCAGGAATATAGCCTGCCGCTCATCACTACAAAAATCTGTGGTTAAATAGACAAAACTAGAAAAAAATCAAGCTGAGTGAGGTAACTCTTACCTAGGAAGACAGATATTTTATATATTCACTTTAGCTATTAATTCAATGATAACCAAGCTACAGTCTGTAGAACCACAGAAGTTAGGCATAGAGTAAAGGCCTGGTGGAGGGATCGATCTCTCTAGGAAAGGAAAATAGAACACTATGGATGGATGGGGGTTGTAACAGCAGGAACAAGTGGGGAAGAGGAGAGGATAGAATGACAAGGAAGAGGGTTCAGGAAGAGATAGCCAAAATTAAGGGCCATTTGAGGTGTAGTGTGGAAACCTAATATAGTAGAAACTTCCTAAAATGTAGCAGCACCAAAGAGTGCCACACTAGCCTTGAATGCAGTGTAACAAAGGCTTATTTATTTGGGGATAAACTCACAGTAAGGGTAACGATCTGCAATCCTCAGTGTGCCCTGAGAACTAGAACTGAATCCAGCAGAAAAAGGGGCCACACATGCTTTTTGTCTGCACTTATAGTACATAAGACCATAAGAACAAATATCAAGTATTGTCCAGGGAAAAGAAGAGGCAAAACATACATAAAAATTAGAATTACAACCAGCACAAACTACATCAAACAAGAAACATATGCTAAATGTTTCAATAGTTATCCTATCCTAAGGAGTCTGAGTTTTATATTAAAAATGGCTTGGCTAAGTCATGAGGGGAAAGTAACTATAACTATCTAGTCTTCAACCCCATCAAAGACCTGAGAAGGGAAATAATATTACCTGAGTAAACAGGAAGTGCAATTAAACAACTTCCAAAAGGTGAAAGAAATGACAGAGATAACCGGCTACCTGAGCAATTATGTGGGACTCCCCTCTGTATACTGTGAATATGTTTTATTACCATTGGCCTATGATAGGACAGAATAGAGCTAAGTGGGAATGCAGGGAGAAGAAAGGCAGAGATAGGCAAACACCATGTAGCTGTCAAAGGAGAAAGACTCAGAATACACTGATTAATAGAAATGGGTTAATTTAAGGTGTAAGAGCTAACTGGAAATACACCTAATCTATTGGCCAAACAGGATTGTAATTAATATAGTTTCTATGTAATTTTTCAGGTCTGGGCGGCTGGGAAACTTAAGTGCAGTCACCACCTACACTAAAATACATAGATGAAGATGATATAAATGAAAATTGTTTATAATGGGGGAAGACAGAGCCCCAAATGAATTTCTCATTAGCAAATAAAGTTTCTGGTACTGGGAATGGGTTATATCTAATTAACTGTTGGCCAAGCAGTCCCATAGAAACCCCCAAAAACCCAGGTGCTCCACAAATTGACAGTAGGGACTCATTGCTGAACTAACATCTATACTACTCATTGACTATATGGAAGCTGAGCTGTTGCCTAAATACAGGCTTTGTACCTGTGTTCTAGCATTTTAGTACAGGAAGGTATTCTGCATCCTACCTAAAGAGAAAAGTAAACACCAACCCTTTGAAATACAATGGTGTCCTGTCTGCAAGATATGCTATGCCAATGGTGGTACAAAGTTTGTGGGAGTAACCAACCAATAGCTGATTTGACTTAAGGTCCCCTCCACAAGCTAGAATCATATCCAACACTACTTGGGCAACCAAGAATCTGAGACTAGATAGCCCAGGGACCTGGGGTAAAACCAAATACTACACTGTTCTACTAAAAGGAAATAGCAATAAAATGACTCCTGAATGACATTCTGCTATACTCATAGATCAGTACAGTGCTCATCCATCATCAGACTTCCTTCTGCAGCAGATGGGAACAAACACAGAGACCCACAGCCAGACAGTATGAGAGACCTTGGAACACTCAGCCCTAAATGGGATTTCTCTATCAAATCCCTCCCCTGCAGAAGAGGAGGCAGAAAAAGTGTGGGAGCCAGAGAGGATGGAGGACACCAAGGGCCCTCTAAATTAACAGGACTGACGGACATCTGAACTCACAGAGATTGAGGCAGCATGCCAAGGGACTGCACAGGTCTGCACTAGACAGGGCCCTAGAGCTAAAGAGAGGAGTGGACACACATCCCCACCGCTAACCCAGAAGCTATGTCTGGTTGATAACTACATGTAAATAAAAACTCATTTTTCTCCAAGGGAGTCTCACTGAGGAAAACATTCTACTCTTAAGGTAGGTTGCATGCCGAGCAGTAGATGATCAACAGAAAAGAAATTTATTGGCAGCTTTGGACTTTCCTTTTCTCGTAGTGTCTTATCAGGGATTTTTAGATCATACATACATACATACATATATATTTAGATCATATATACAAATATATATGTGTATGTGTGTATATATATATTATCTTTTTACCCTGCAGGTCCTTTGTGTATATGTTATAGCTTTCAGTTTAACTTTTTACAGGATTCCTGAGTGTGCAAAAGAGTAGGCCTCTACATCTATGCTTGTTTCTTGTCCCTTTTCTTGGGCTTTTTTCCTTCTGTTTGTTTTATCCTATTCCAAAGTGTTAGGTATTATTTTATTTTCCTTAGAAACCTGTTTATTTTCTAATGAGAGGCAGAAAGGGGGGCAGATCTAGATGGAAAGGGAGGGGTTAGGAGTAGAGGGAGGGAAAAGACCATAATCAGGACATAATATGTGACTAAAATAACTTTCCAATAAAAGAACACAACAGCTGTATGTCCATTATGTATTACATCACAGCAATGGCATCATCAGGCGTCTGGAAGTCTCTGGAAAACTCCACAGTGAACTCATGCAAGCATGAACGTCAAAATGGCAGATACCACCTTAATAAGTTATAAGAACAGCTCTAAAATTCCAATCCTCTAGAATAGGGTCAGGACCCCCCAGAGCCTGCAGGTCACATCAGAACCCCTTCTCTAAACTGTTTCCTAGACATCTTAGCAAAACTATGTCCTCTGTGTAAGCTACCATTCAGGGAACACAGGAATACTTATATACACATCTGTGTTCAGTAATATATAGCTCATTCATCAGTTACATATATGCTGTCAGAACTGAAAATAAGTTCAGAGTATGTTCGCACCCTGCCTTCTAACACAGTTTTTAACTCTGACCTTGGGTGAATCTAAGTTTCCATGTTATACCTAAGATTAGTGTATTACCAGTTTCCTTATAGACATACTATGAAGATTAAATAAAATATCGTTTGTTTAAAAGGACAATTTCTGGGGCTGGAGAGGTGGCTCAGTAATTAAGAACGCTGACTGCTCTTCCAGAGATTCTGAGTTTCATTCCCAGCAACCATATGGTGGCTCACAACCACCCATAATGAGATCTGGCGCCCTCTTTGGGCATGGAGATCTACATGCACAGAGCACTCATACCTAAAAAGTAATGCATAAATAAAAAAATTTTAAAGTGCAATTTCCTAGCCCCCATTTACCATCACAGGGAGCAAATGCTCGGACTCTGTCCAGTGGGGTTTGTGAGCGATAGCCCTGGCTTTCTCTCTACATATGCATACCCTTAGAGGTAGGCGGGAGGGGGGGGAAGCTGGGTCTCTGAGTCACTGATTGGTGAATAGCTGCTCAACCCACACTGATTATTTCATGAGCAGGAAATAATAAACCTGGCTTATGTTACTGAGATTTGGAGTTTATCACTGCTGCAGTGCCATGCATTCCACGTTCAGTGTGGCGAGTTCAGGCTGCTTCAGCCACAGAGGTGGGTTCTAAGGGGGTGACCTTTAAATAGAATTTTAAAAAATGGGAAGGAAAGAAATATCTAAAGTGCTGGAGGGAAGACATTCCAAGGAAAAGAGATCAGACTATGCAACCTCCACCCTCTGCAGAAGAGAAAAGCTGCCAGCGGCCCTGCCCCAAGCAAGATGGACTTAGGCAAGCCTAGCTCAAAGTAGAAGTTCAGAACGGAGAACCCAAACTCCTCAACAACCTTCACCTGTGAGAGAGGAATCTACAGCACCACTATCCACCTGCTCTGGATGGAGATGCTGGGTGTTCCCATAGCTGGATAACCTTGATGGCATCAACCTGCAGTCAGACTTGTCCGAAGGTAGTCAAGAAGTTGGAAACAACCCAGATCAAGTTGATGCCATGCAAGAACCTTATGGGGTCCAAATAACACCAGAGCCACTACCTTTCCTAAGCTCTTCAATGATTCCCGACTGCCTCACCAAAGAGAAGACAAGTGTTCAGTTTCAGAAGGAATGGGTGTCACACGCAGGGACATGAGGGCTCTCCATTTGTTGATGAAATCAAATCTGCTTCCAGCTGCTGATGGCTGCCACCATGCCCCACCATGCCCCATCCCCCTCTTCGGCAGCACAGTGGAAAGCAGCCACTCACGGGGTGTCCTGTGCTTGTGTGCTGGTGTGGTTTACACACACACATCTGTGACTTTTGGATGGTCAGTACTAAATAAACATTTGAGTGAATGAATGAATGAATGAATGAATGAAGGCTCTAATATTCAACCATTACTTACCTCAGTGCAAGAATTTTGAAATTCATACTGTCTCCAAGAAAGTAAAACCGTGAGTAAAGGTCAAGTATCAGTCTGGTGGCCAAGCGGAGTTTAGGCCAAGCTGAATTCTTGGCTCAGTCCTTTCCACTTCTAACCCTGCAGAATAACATTAGTGCACCAGTACACACGACAGAGTCAAAACTTACATGATTCTCAAAGGCCAGGGGAAGGATCCCAGGCCAGTACACTGAAGTCTTTTCCTGTCTTCTAGCTTGCTGTTCCAGGCAAAAGTAAGTGACTTCCCTGAGATCAGGTGTAGCCTGAGGATGGCCAAGATCAAATCATTAAAAACTTATTGTGTGTTCTTCCCTAGTGAAGACTGTTTCTCCGGCTCTCAGCATTCCTCAGATGCCTGTAGTTCTCTGTGGAGGGATAAGGGCTCCTGTTCCCTTACCCACATCAGCCTGTCTATTGTCTTCCCTATTCAACTCACGCTTAAGCAATCATGTCGGTGAGAATTTATGGGTGTAGCTTCTGACATTCTTCGGAGTGATGGTCTCACAGCAAACCCCCTCATGCTCTGGCTTTTACAGCCCAGGCCTAAAACATACACACAAGCGACGTCATAAAGACTCAGCAGGTTTCATTTACATATTTTAAAATATATATGTATATACATATATGCATATAACAAAAATTATGAAAAATAAGCCATGGATTTGAAACAGAATAAAGAGAATTATATGGGAGGGTTTGGAGAAAGGAAGGGGAAGGGGGAAATGATGTAATTATATCATGAACTCAAAAATAAAAGAGAAATTATTAAAAATAAAATAAAAAGAGGAGGGGATTAAGAAACAAAACAAAATACCCAGTGCTTGGCAGCTAGACCCTTGGTTTTGACTGGGAACTCCAAGACAGCTTTACCCCCATGAGACCAAGCACCATGGCTTCTCTCTACCAACAAGAACTCATTTGTCTTTTCTTGTTTCTCCTCATGCTGTGGTGCCTTCCAGTGTCTGGCCACCCCACACCCCACAGCAGAGTGGTGTCCAGCCAGTAGGTAAAAGTAAAAAATAGCTGAGCACCCAGGAAGATGAACTCATTCTCCTCAGAGAGTGTGCTTGACCCTCTCCAGTCACAAGAAGCAAGGGTTCCAAACAGAAGAAACTGTGGCAAGAGAACTTCCTATGAGTTCTTCCTTGATGCCTGCTTCAGCCATGATGCCCTAGTAACAGGCCTGACATATGGTCCACCTAGGTCATGTTCAGTCATCAGTTCTCCAAGAGAGCAAAGCAGCGAGTCCCTTAATAGGAAATGTTTTTAGAAGGAGCATATGGAGACTCCAAGTGGGGCTAAATATAAACCTGTATTCACAGGGCTGAATCAGGAGCAAAGACACTTTGAGCAGGAAGAACTGGATAGAGAAGCTTTCTCTCAAAACAGGCTTTTTCATGGGAGTGCACGTGTTTTGCTGAACATGTGGATTTATAGAACAGGAGAGACACCTATAATTAAAAGTGAAAACCAAGCAAGTATCTTCTGAAGCCAAAAACAGATGTCATGCCAATCACACCACAGAAGCATAGAGGCTCTGGCCACCTTCAATGCCAACCATGCTACAGAAGAGCCAAGGCTCTATCCACCTTCAATGCCAACCACGCTACAGAAGAGTCAAGATTCTATCCACCTTCAATGCCAACCACGCTACAGAAGAGCCAAGGTTCTATCCACCTTCAATGCCAACCATGCTACAGGAGCTGCAAGGCTCTGTAATTCATTCATATTCTGTAGTAGTATTTCATTTGTATTGTAATAAATAAAGCGTGCCTGAAGATCAGAATGCAAAACAGCCACACTAGTCAGTCATACAGGTCAGGCAATAGTGACACACACCTTTAATCCCAGCAGCCACACTAGTTAACCATAGAGGCCAGGTAGTGGTGGTGCACACCTTTAACCTCAGCACTAGAGAGGAATGTAAGGCGGGATGAAACAGGAACTCTCCCTTTCAGCCTGAAGATTTCATAGAGGTAAGAGCTCTCTACTGGCTTGGCTGCTTTGCTTTTCTGATCTTCAGGTTGAACCCCAATATCTGTCTCTGGGTTTTTACTACTTGCGCTACACCACCTTGCTTGCATAATTGGCTTGAGACAATCAAAGAACTTACATTGTTCTGATATGCCCCAACACTGAGACTGCCTGTGGTATAGGGAAGTAGTAAATGCCTGTGAAGGCAACATCCAGGAGGCAAAAAAAAAAAAAAAAAAAAGCAGACTGCAGGTTTGAGGCCACCCTGAACCACAAAGTAAGTCTCAAGCCAGCATAAATTACAGAGCAAGGCACTTTCTCAGAAGGAGAATGAGAGCTCAGTCTGTTCAGCTAAAGATGCTAGGAGAAATTTCAGCGTTGCCAGGACGAAAGGATAGCAACAACAAAGAGAAAGCGGAGAAAGCAGTCTAGGGACGCAGCACAGGGCTACAGCTTTACAGCACCGGCCTACCCTACTCTCTCTCTCTCTCTCTCTCTCTCTCTCTCTCTCTCTCTCTCACACACACACACACACACACACACGGAAGAAAGAGAGAAAAGGAAGAATGGAGGGAGTAAGGAAAAAATATTTACTAAGCAACCACCATGTGTACTATGGCTGGTCAGCGTCCTCTTCGATTATGACTTGAAATATTCCCAGTGCAGGAGTCCCTACAAGCCAGCAGAGAACATGCTTCAGTATGATCAGCAGATGCCTAAAACTGCGTTACATGTCAAACTGTGTATGTGTGTGTGTGTGTGAGAGAGAGAGAGAGAGAGAGAGAGAGAGAAAGTTGAATTTATGAATTAGACACAATAGAACAACTAAAACAATATGCTATAATAAAATCGACAAGAGTATGATCTTTCAGTGTTTTGGAATATCCTTGCCTTCTACCTCAAAGGAAGCACCTTGTGTCTCCTCTTTGTCGTGTCTGGATTGCCACCACCACAACTTTAACAGTCCGTGGCAATTATTCCATAAACTACAGATGACTTGAACACCTGCATCACAAAACCACCACACTGATCTGATCATTGATGATACGGCGTTTTGGAGAGTAACAGAGCCCTTCATGGTCCAGTTGCATATCACACAAGAACCTAGGAAGTGGGATGCTCACAGTCATCCAAGTTTGACCTGGACAGCGGCTGCCCCGTTCACTGCCATCAGTGGAAAGGAACCGTGTGGGCTCTGGTGGAAGGAGGCAAAGTAGAAGAGGGCTGTATTAAGAGCTGTCGTGGGAAAGAAATTCATGAAAGGAAACTCCCGAGAGTTGGGAGGGGATTCAAAGAGAGGGAAAAGCCATTGGATTCCAAAAACCAGGAACCTTATAGAACAATGACAGAAGGTGGACAAAGGCTGAAGTAGTCTCTCCTGAGACTGGGTAATCCCCAGACCGATAGAGCGCCACACTCCAGTCACATGACCAAGAAGATGCTGGAGCCCTGCTCATGCATTGCCCATCCAGTCGGGGTCGTTGGAAGCCCCTTCCATCCACCCTGCCTCCAGCTTTGACCTTGACTGTCTGCTAACTGTTAGGCGCGTAGCCATCACCACGACGCTGTGGTGGCTGTTCATTACGCTAATCTTCCTGTGTTCTTCAGTGATCGGCCTGTAGCTTTACCGATGTCTCAGACACTAAGATGTAGTTCCAGGCTTTCTTAATTACCTCTCGTAGTTAGTTCCTTATCTACAGGGTACTCTGGTTGTTTCCTACTCGGAAGCTTTTTGTTAAGCTTCATCTGTACTTAAATGTATTCTAACTAGCCGCACTAGCCACAACGATGTACGAAGAATGGGGGTGCTTACGTTTGTTCCTCAAGGTCTCGAGGGGTGGGGGCTGGTGACTTCCAATACTGGTTGAGAGTCCTGCCCTCCTCTCATGTGACAAGCTTGGTTATCACACGTTCAGCCATAGACTCTTTTATTAATCTTCCTCGGTGTCTCAGGCTTTGCCATCTTAACCCTTTATCTCCTTTCATCTCTGGCCTCTGTTCTCAATGCAGTGCGTGTGAGCGACTTGCAGTCTTCACCACGGGCCCCTTTCCCTCTCTGCCTACAGAGGGCTAGCTCCTGCCTCGCCCAGATGACTCCTGAGTGACTGTGGATGGGTGGTGTGCAGTGCGGGACACTGGACAAAGGAGCAATCCGTGTCCTGAGTGTGATAGACCAGAGCGGGTGTGATTTTGCGATATTACTGCAAGTTACATATAATTTAAAGCATATGTATATATGTATATTTTATACGCACATATAATACACATATATGTATGCGTTGTGTGTACATATATAGCATGTACACATGTGTCATACATAACATTTAAATACACACATACATATATGTGTGGGTATGAAGGGCTATTATATTGCTCTAAGGAGATGCTTATCCCCTCTTTAGAGATAAAAGTTCCCAAGGCAAAAATCATGTCAGTGCACTGAAGTGTAGGGTCCAAAGTTGCCTCCAAAGATCCTTGCATTTCCCATGCAGCAAGCTTCTTCAGGGTGGCATCTGGTATGACGTGCTCTGACCTCATTTCCCCTTCTTCAAAAGTTTCTAATTAAAATCTAATAGAGGATTTTCCTTCTTCCTTTAGGGAAAAGTATTACCAAGAAAACCTTGGCAGCAAGTTTTTCTATAAATTAATTCCCCAGCAGTTACTATTTGTATCTTTTTGTCAAATTAATTTTTTCGAGACATAGTCTCACTGTTCAGCATGGTTGGCTTGGAACTCATAGATATCCACCTGAGTGCTGGGGTTAAAGGTGTGCACCACCACACCTAGCTTGTGCCTTATTTTTATGAATTTTGTTGTATGACTATTTCTTCCAACTTTATTTATTTATTTTGGTTTTTCAGGTCAGGGTTTCTTTCTTCCAACTTTAAGTATGAATTCCTAGCTTGTAAGACCCAGGAAGTGATACCATTTACAAGGCTCAGAAGAAACGTAAAAATCACAAGACTCAAAGGCCTTTCCCTAACCCTGTCAAAGCATCAGTAGCTGCTGGGAAGATGAGACTTTGGGACTGGAAGTTCTGCAAGGAGCTTGAACACAGCTTTCCTGATGTCGTCACTCAGATCCTGGGAGGACTCTTTAGTAATGCAGCTAGCTTAAGACATTCTTGTCTCATAGGCAATTCTCCTATATGACTCTGTAAGAAACCCGAGGAACTCACTGATTCACTGAGCTAGACTTTTTTTTTCTCTCATGAAGGCCCTTACGTGAATAGCCGTTGTTCGCATCCCTACAGGTAAAATCATATAACAACTTTAGTTTAAGTATTTACATTATTTTGTATACATTTCCCTTGCTCAAAACTATACTAAGAGGTAGGGGCTGTTTGTCGTCCCAGCCACCCGGCTAGCTTATACCCAAAATAATCACACAGAAATTGTATCAATTAATTACTGCCTGGCCCATTATCTCTAACCTCTTATTGGCTGACTCTCACATCTTAATTTAACCCACTTCTACCAATCTGTGTAACACCACGAGGTCATGGCTCACCAGGAAATATTCTAACCAGCATCAGTCTCAGGCAGGAGCTTCATGGCTTCTGCCACTCTGTCCTTCTTCCCAGCATTCAGTCCTCTCTACTCCGCCTATCTAAGTTCTGCCCTATCAAAAGGCCAAAGCAGTTTCTTTATTCAACCAATGAAAGCAACACATAGACAGAAGAACCTCCTACACCACAAACCCCTTACATGTTTGCACTGTATAATGTCTACTCAACTGGATCATTGTCAAGCAAAATCAAAAGCTGGGGTACAGTTCTACACTGTGAACCAGGCCACTGCTTCTTGAGAAAGGTTGGTGGATTGGGACAATCACCAAAGTCTTCCTTCCCACAATGACACGCTCTGCAGTGCAAGAAAGAAACATGGTGAAAGACTCAGAGCGTTCACCATGTTTGTTCTACAGGGGATGTGCATTTAAGATGCAAAACCACAATTTTCTTCAGGAACCAATTCCATATACTTAAACAAGTCAGCACTTGGTCGAGGCAAAGAGCAGGAATTTCCGTGTGTGTGTGTGTGTGTGTGTGTGTGTGTGTGTGTGTGTGTGTGTGTATGTATCCTGTGAGGATGTAAACAAAACACTTCATAGACTGGTAATTTGAAAGCACTTATCAAAGGATATATATATATATATATATATATGTATATATATATATATATATATATATATATATATCATCACCATTTTCAGTTTATCCTTTGGAGATTTTCCACAAATTTATATATAAAGATTTAAATACTTAGAAGCTTTTTACTCAAATACATTATTTTGCACATATTTATTATATCTTTTATAAGGCAGACTGTACTAGATGCTAATGAAACACAGTATAACAAAAAGGCAAAATCAAGCAAAATAAACATACCTTTGATCTCTCAGACTGTATTAATAATCACTTCAGAGTTGTTCATAATATAGAAGTCAACCAAGTGACCAAAATGAATGTTTCCTGTGCAGCTATAAGTCACCATGTAGCCATCATAAGCTATATTGCTGGGAGACACTAGAAAATATCATCCTTAGGGAAATGAATGGGACAGTGTATTTAATAAAGCTTTCTATAAAAATATAATGGTGCTAACAGTGTTGAGTAACCAGTAACAGCTCAGTCAGTCGAACACAACAGACAAAGGGCTCTGGAAAGTATATGCCACCATTTCTTACTACCACATGAGTATTCTCCAGAGATGAGTGTAGGAGAAACTAACAGAGTAGACAATGCCATTAAAAGCTGACGAGATGAACACAATGTGGTGATTTCATGCAATGGATTAGCACTTATCCACAGAAGGGAGAGGAGTCCCGACACGTTACAGTATGGATTAACCTTGAAAAAGTATGAGTGAAATCACAAAATACCGCAGCGCATCAGACGGTGCTGTTTTTGTGGAAGTGTGCAGAATAGATACCCTCTAGAGACAGAAGAAAGAATAGTGGTTGAGCAGGGAGGGGATGGCAGAGAATGAGGAGCTACTGGCCCTGAGCAAGAAGTTTCTTTTTCAGAGGACGATTGTGCAAGTCTGAGAACATACTAAGAGCCATTGTATACTTGCTCTTCGTGAATTTTATAGGATGCTGCTTATATCTCAGTAAAGCTGTTTTCAAGAGTGACACTTGAACTTGAATGTAGTTTAATGAAAAGGTGCTTGCCTAGCATGCGTGAGGCGCTGGGTTCAAAGCCCAGCACTTAGAAAAGGGGATGTAAGGAGACAGAGAGGGAGAGAAGAAAGGAGGGAGGAAAAGGAGGAAGAAAACAAAAAAATTAAGTCTTTAAAACTAACAATCAGGCAAATATATGTAAGTCTAGCATTATGCTTGTGTTTTGGAAACAGATTTCGAAGTCTCCATTGTATTTTACAACATTTTACTCTATTCTTTCAAAGAGAAATTATCTCTATATCTTCATTTTACCTTAAGGAACAATATTAATTACTAAAACTTGATCTTTTTCTTTACTTTCTAAGAAATCCTAACAATATAGTTAAACTATAGATTCAATAATAACAAGAAAAATGTTTCCAAATTAATGAGTTTCAAATTTTTTTTATCCACACTAAGAATATTTTATTTTTGCCTTGTATATAGCAACTTATAATATAAAAGCAAGTTAAATATTTATGGAAGACTCATGAATTCATATTTATCAACTTCTATACTGCTCTGATATCTGAAAGTGTGGTGTGACTCAACACATTAATTCATTTAATATTCATTAATAAGTCTCTCAAAATGGTGTAAGTCTTCACTGGTCTATTTGATTGTCACTATTGTCATCTTGGCAGAATCTAGAGTCACCTGGGAGATGAGGAAGATCTGAGCATGCGCATGAGGTATAATCTTGATTACATCAGTTGATGTGGGAAGAGCCATCTTAACTGTGGTCAGGACCACTTCTTAGACCAGAGATCCTAGACTAAGTCGAGAGAGAGGGGCCTGAGCTGCAGCAGCTCACATGCATTGCTCTCTCCTGACTAAGGTGCAGCAGCATGTATGCGTTGCTCTCTCCTGACTAAGCAGCAGCAGCATGCATGTATTGTTCTCTCCTGACTGAGCAGCAGCAGCAGTACGCATGCATTGCTCTCTCCTGACTAAGGTGCAGCAGCACGCATATGTTGCTCTCTCCTGACTGAGCAGCAGCAGCACCATGCATTGTTCTCTCCTGACTGAGCAGCAGCAGCATGCATGCGCTGCTCTCTCCTGACTAAGCAGCAGCAGCACGCATGCATTACTCTCTCCTGACTGAGCAGCAGCATGCATGCCTCAGTCTTCCAACTGAACACTTCAGCCTCCTACTGCCTCAATTTGTCCTCCTGAAAATGTGCCCTGAAATCAATCTCTTCTCCCTTAAGTCATTTTTGTCAGAGTATTTTAACAGAGCATAAGAAGAAGTCACTAAGGCAGCCTATCAAAATTCTGGGTTCAGGGCTGAGGAGAAGGTTGGTTGAGTGCTCCTGTTGCAAGCATGAGGTCCTTTCCGGGTTCCCCTCCCAAAACAGACCTTTTAAAAAAGATCAGTGTGGTGGATCACACTTACAATCCCGGTGCTGAGGAGATGGGGGCAGGGCTCTGTCTGCTTGATCCCCAGCTGTCAGGCAGGCCTGGAGTTTAGGACCTATCTGGAGGAAGTCAGCCACAAGGAGCTGTCCTTGAGATTCCTAGTTCGGACTCACTTCTTTTTCTGCTCTCTGCTTCCTGATTGTGGACCCAGTGTGATCAGCTGCCTCTTGAGACTGCTGTCGTGACTTTCTGGAAAATCATGATGTCAGAGGCCTTCAAACTATGAGCCCAAATAAGCCCTTCCCTACCTGTTTCTTGTTGGGTATTTGATTCCAGCAACAAGAAAAGTAACGAACATGACATGTTTCAGGGAAACCAATCTGATGCTATAGTAGGCCTGTTAGGTAACTCAAGTGATCTAGGAATTAAAACAAACCAAAAGAAAATATCTCTAAACTCTACTAAATGGAAGTTTCTTTACTGAGCCAGAAAAGAAACAAGCTGAGTTAATAAGGTTAAAAATGTAAGAGTTCTGCAAGAAGATTACAAAGTGCCTCTAACAACAGATATAGAGAAAAGGATAGGAGAAACGAAGTAAGGAGGGAGCAGAGAGGAAAGATGGAAAGAAAGGGGGGAGGAAGAAAGGGAGAAAGGGGGGGCTAAATGCCAAAATTCTGCTGTTAACTTTTCTTCATTGTTTTTCATGTTTTAAATTTATTTTAAAAGATGGTGGAGGGGTGTTCAAGACAGGGTTTCTCTGTGAAACAGCCCTAATTGTCCTGGAACTAGCTCTGTAGACCATACTGGTCGAACTCACAGAGATCTGCCTCCCAAGTACTGGGATTAAGTTGTGTGCCTCCTCCACCTGACTAAATTTTTATTTTTAGATTATGTGTATATGTGTATATGTATGTGTGTAGATCTGTGTATGAGAGTACAAGGCCTGTGGAGGCCTGAAGACAATATCAGATCCCCTGGGGCTAGAATTAGAGGCAGCTAGGAGCTCCTGGATGTGGGAGCTGGGGACCGAACTCTGATCCTCTGCAATAGCAGCAAGCCTTCCTAACCATTAGGCTGTCTTGCCAGCCCCAGATCCTGGTATTCTAGTATAATATTCAATCACACCAAATTATCCTAAAGCTGGAATTGAAAGACTAAAAACCCAACCTTGTTTTGACTGAGTATACTTTGGGACTAAGGAATAGCTCTCCTTTTTCAGTCCTAATTCAACCTCAAAAGCAATACCATTAGTAAAACGATATCAGTTTACAATGAACAGCTAATTGGGGTCATGTGGGAGTGTGTTTAGAAGTGCCCTTTGGCCAAGGCACTACTTGTGCGTTGTCTGGAAGTCTGTCTCAAGAATCTGACAACCCAAAAGGAGTACCCTCATCCTGCCACGATTGTTCAGTTACACCATCTGGCTTATATAGCCAGAAGAAAATTTGGCATTCACATTTGCTGGAATGATTACCAGTGAACATCATATTTTTTCTTGGCCAAGAACAAAGTGACAAGTGACTTCAAAGTGTAAATACATAAATACTACAAAGTGAATGACTTTATACTTCACAAAGCAAATTACTTGGGGGAGGAAGGTTTTTTCCTTCAAAAGTGCTCTGTTAAAATAAGATGGAAAGAGTACTTTGATGTTTTCAGATATCTCAGACCATGTTCCACCAGTGAAAAGCACTGTTTGTCACTGCATATCCTCTTGATCCCTCATTATATGAAATAACCTGAGCACAAAAAGAATACTAAGTAGTATTAGTCAAGAAGGGGCTATAGTGCAGTAAGAAAAAAGAAAGTTAGGTTGCAGCGGTTTAACCCAACGGACATGTATTTTACTCACTTCAGTGAAGCAGCTACTGGGCTTTCAGCTTCTCAGTAGGAGAGCAAACTTCTCTTGTGTGGCCCTTCACATTGCCAAACTCTTAATTGAGCTCCTGTCCTGGAGGGCATGGGTGAGAAGGAAACACAGAACATGCAACAAACCCACTTAGGAGTTTATGGGGGGGGGGCATGTGCAGGCCTGGGAAGTCAGAGTGGAGGGGGGGGAGGGAGGGAGGGAGGGAGGGAGGGAGAGAGGGAGGGAGGGAGGGGAAGGGAGAGAGCGCTGAAGATGGCACCTCCAGCTTTTAAAGGCCGCCTAGCGCATGTGCACAGGAGATGGTGTGCTTACGTCATATGCAGGTGACGGAGCTCATGCATGCGTGCAAGGGCCCATGCAGCTGTGTCATACATAGATGATGCAACCATGCTGTATATGGGTCACACGGGGTCCTTTATGATTCCCAGGGCCATTAGGCACTTTTGCATGAGGGTTTGTCCACACACGTGTGACCCTGGAACCCGGAAGTGTCAGCCATGTTGAGTGGCTGAATCATCACATTCCACCCGTTTGTTTACTATAAAAATTTGGGAGTTTGGGGTCTCTAATGGGTGGGAATGAGGCAAAAATTTGGGGAGTTTGGAATTTTTAATGGGTGGGAATGGGCCGTCGTAAGGTCTCTTGTGACTGCTTCCTGCTGATTTTGTGGGAGAGCTGAGATGCTTGACCATGTCCTGGGGTGGCTAATTACTTTTGTGTTTTATCTGGGCTCTGTGGAACTGGTTGACTGGCAGCTTAAATCTTGCAAGATGCTGGAAAGGGAGAGAATTATGTCTGGAAAAAATTTTAGATCCTGGTGCTAGAGAGATGGCTCAGCGGTTAAGAGCATTGCCTGCTCTTCCAAAGGTCCTGAGTTCAATTCCCAGCAACCACATGGTGGCTCACAACCATCTGTAATGGGGTCTGGTGCCCTCTTCTGGCCTGCAGGCATACACACAGATAGAATACTATATACATAATAAATAAAAAATATTTAAAAAAATTTTAGATCCTGGTGATTAAGGAAGGAGAGTCCCGAGATGAAAGATAGAGGGAGTTTTTTGGGGGAGGGGATTTCCCAGGGGTTTCTGAGACCAGGAATGATAAAGAAATAATTAAATAATACTTATTCTGGGCGAGTCTGGTTTGTTTAGATAGGTCCAATTGGCTCCCTGGAGCTTATGAAAAGATGTTTGAAAAGAAATAAATTTTAGACATGTTAAAAAGCTTATGATTATGATTATATAGTGTTTGAATGGAAGATGGTGGAAAGGAGGGAGGTAAAGAAGGGGGAATTATTAGATCCCTCAATGTTTTACCTGAAGCAAATCTTAAGGCACTTGTTCTCTTTAGCATCATGGTTTTACCTTAACATCCAGGAGACACTGCTGCAGTCAGTGATAAACCTGTTATGTTAAAGCCTGTTTTGTGAGTTTTTGGAGTCTGGGGCTGTGAATGTCTCTCAAATCATTATTGTTTCTTACCAACTGGACTTTTGCCAATCCTTGTATCTCTGGCTCTATGTTTAATGATGGTCCCTGTAATAACAGCAGAGTGGTTAACTGGAAATTTAAGTATGACATTGGAGATATGGAGAAGTTGGTAAAGCATGCAAGAGAAAGAGGAAGAGGGAGAGTCTATGGAGTCTGGGCACAGGAGGGTTGAGCACAGTGATGAGACTTATTTTTCTGGAACTGGAGAAAGAGTGGCTGATCTTGGTGCCCTCTGGTTTGAGTTACTGTATACGAGGAAGTATCTTGAGCTGGACAAGTAAAAGGTTTAAGATGGGGCAGATGAATCCAATGAGGAAGTCCCTCGAACTTGGTAGCTGTGGTATAAGAATTACTCTAAGAGGGCCCTGCTGTTTAGGGGAAAGGGATGAGGGGCATTGATCTGAGGGAGAGAATAGTACCCAGTCTCCTATTTTAATTGGTGGTGGGCATGATTTGGCACATGGTTAAGGTAATGAGTATTTGGTAAAATACCATAATAGGGAGTATAGATGGGATAACAGAGGAGTAAGCAGGGGTCAAGGAGCCTTCCTCCAAAGTCTAAGTTTAGCCTTAATGTCAGGGTAGCACTGAGAAAAAAAAATGAGTCATGAGTAACCGTCTGCCTTCCATGGTTTCTGAATCTAAGTTAGTATATTGTAACAGAGCTTTAGTGAGGTGTTCCAAAAATGCAGAAGGATTTTCCTTCATATATTGAATGACCTCTGAGAGATTAGTATAGTTTATTGGCTTGAGGGCAGCCTTATGGAGACCTGCCAGGAGGCAAGTAAAAAACTGGTCCCTAACTAAAATTCTACACGGAGTGTTGTAATCCCAGTGTGGTTCTCACTCGGGGACCACCTCTGTCCCTGGGGGCTGTGTTGCATGTGTTTGGTGACCCTCATCTGCATGTAGTATGGCCTGCTCCCAAACTTGCCTGCGTTCTTCAGGAAGTAGGTTATTAGATAGAATCATAAAGATATCATGAAAGGTGAGATTATAAGACTGGGTAATATATTGCAATTACTTTATGAAAGTAAATTAGACGTATAGGACCCCAGTTTTTGTTATATATGGGCGAGTTCTGAGAGGAAGAAAGGAACGTGTACCCTAACCAATCCATCTATGCCAGCCTCTTCTCACAACAGGAGAATTGCAAATGTCTTGGCTTGGTCAGGGTTGGGTTCCATAGCAGCATGTGAGCATGTGAGAGGAGGGGTAAAGGTGGGCACCAGAGCTGAGTGACTGCTGCGGTCAGGCACTAGAGAGGAAGGATGATTCAGCAGGGCTGATGGAGTAGTAAGTAGGGAGAGAGAGAGAGCTGAAGAGTGAGTGGTGGGAGGTGGCGAGGCAACAAGAAGTAAAGGAGTGGAAGTATCTGTCGGCTGAGGTCAGGAAGGTGTGGATTCCATAGAGTGGTCCAGAGCAGGAGCTGAAGGAATGGGGGTAGGAGCTTGAGGAACAGGGTAACTGCCCACTGAGGTTGAAAAGGCAGGAGTTCATTAGCTGGGTCCAGAGCAGAAGTGGAGTGTTCTTCTGGCTGAGATGGCATAGTCAGGTGCATGTGAGCAGGAGAACAGCTTGCAAGAACAGAGAGACTAGGCTTAGAACTTAGATAGTAAAAGCCTTGGATATAAGGAAACTCCTTCCATTTGCCTGTGTGCTGACAGTAGTTAGAAAACTCCTGTAGACTATGGGGATCAAAGGTGTTGTTAGGTGACCTCTTTAAATTATTATCTAAATAGTAACGAGGCCATTGTTTGAACAAAGATGGACAAGTGTGGGAATCTGTAAGTAGGGCATTAAGGCCTGGGGTTTCAGGGCCTCTAAAAGTCATCCCAGGGGTCTTGGATGGCTTGCTACCCATAGCTAAAACTGTAAAAACCCATGAAAACGGTGACACCACAAGGCCTATAGGGGGACATCTCCCTTCTATAGGCAGGGTGTGAAACAGTGGTGAACACTGCAGGGCCTGTAGGAGAGTGTCCTCTACCTACAGGTGGGGTGTTAAAGTCTGACAGGCCCTGGTCGGGGTGACTCAGAAGCCACAGCGGGGACCACTGACGAAAAGAAAAGAAAGAAGGGAGAAAGAAAAATGTGAGGGACCCTGGGTCCCCAGTCATGGGAGGACTGACCCTGGGTAGTCCAAACACAATTTTAGCTAAGGGAAGCAATCCAGAGATGAATGTCAGCAAAGGGCTCAACCCCCCATTTCTAGGACCACCAGAAGATTGCCAAGAGTTCAACGGTCAATTCCTCGGGTTTGAAGAAATGGTTAAGCAGACCAGAATGGGGGAAACTCACCAATTGAAGCCGGTAGTAGAAGTTGTGCTCGGGCAGATGGAACACGTGGTTGTTATGGAAAAGATAGCCAGTTCTGGATCCCAACCCTGGGAGAGGGGCTCGGGGTGAGAGTCTCCTGAGTCTCACGGCACCAATGAAATTACCGGATACAAGTGAGAAGGAAACATGGAACAAGTTTATTAGAGGGGGCATGTACAGGCCTGGGGAAGTCAGTGTGCAGAGAGAGAGAGAGAGAGAGAGAGAGCGCTGAAGATGGTGCATCCAGATTTTAAAGGCCGCCTAGCGCATGCACACAGGGGGATGACATGGCTGTGTCATACACAGATGACAGAGAGCTCATGCATGCATGCAAGAGTTCATGCAGCTGCATCACATGTAGATAATGCAACCATGCTACATATGGGTCACACGGGATCCTTTATGATTCCTGGGGCCATTAGGAACTTCTGCATGAGGGTTTGTCCACACACGCATGGTCCCAGAACTGGAAGTGTCAGCCATGTTGCGTGGCTGAATCATCACAATGGCCACTCATGACGACCTGGCCCAGAAGGGATGCTTGTCACATCCAGTCATGTTCTCCTGGCAACAGCATTCTCACAGTCAAGTCTAGACGAGAGCCATCAGCCAGCGTGACTTCTACCAAGACAATCGCTTCTCTACGATGAATACCCAGCAGAGAAGTACAGAAACAAGCCGGGAGGCTCGTACATCCATATTGTCTAAGGCAGAGTTTCCACTGTTAAAGAGAGTAATGACATGCACTACCTTTAAAAATTGAATTTTAACGGGCATTGGTGGCACACACCTTTAATCCCAGCACTCGGGAGGCAGAGGCAGGTGGATTTCTGTGAGTTCGAGGCCAGCCTGGTCTACAGAACGAGTTCCAGGATAGGCTCCAAAGCTACAGAGAAACCCTGTCTCGAAAAAAAAAAAAACAAAAAAAGTTTTGTTCACTATTCAGAGAGAGAAAAAAATAAAAAATTGAATTTTAAGCCAGGCAGTGGTGGTGCATGCCTTTAATTACAGCACTTGGGAAGCAGAGGCAGGTGGGTCTCTGTGAATTTAAGGCCAGCCTGGTCTACAAGAGCTAGTTCCAGGACAAGCTCCAAAGCTACAGAGAAACCTTGTCTCGAAAAATAAAAAAAAAAAAATTTTAAGGGGCTGGAGAGATGGCTCAGTGGTTAAGAGCACTGGGTGCTCTTCCAGAGGCCCTGAGTTCAATTACCAGCAACTACACAGTGGCTCACAACCGTCATTCTAGTGCCCTCTTTTGGTGTGCTGGCGTATTTGTAGACAGAACACTCATACCTTAAAAGTAAATAAATAGATAATTTTTTAAAAAGAAATTGGATTTTAAAAGGAAATCAAGTAAATAGAGAGGTAGTCCATGTTCATGGATAGACACAAATTAGTCAGTGTGTTATTTCTTCACAACTTGGTTTCTGGATTCAATGCAACCCTAGTCAAAATCTAGGAGTTTACTTGTGGAATAACAACTGATCCTAGAGTAATGCATAGACGCAGATGAACTTGAAAGGACAACACAACATTGAGGGAGAAATGCTAGACAAAGGAACAAAGATAAAGGTTTAAAAAAAAAGTCATTTTTCACAAGTGGTGCTAGAACTAGATATCCTCATACCCCCAAAAGGAAAATAAACCTAGACACACAGGTCTTATATCTTTCACAAAAATTACTCAAAATGGTTCATATATCAAAATTTAGAACACAACACTATAAATTGTTGTAGGATAATCCTCTTGTATACTGTAAAGATTTGTCACTCAAATTTGTTTAATAAAACACTGATTGGCCAATAGCCAGGCAGAAAATATAGGCAGGGCAACCAAAATAAGTATGGTGGGAAGGAGAAGGGTGAAGTCAGAGAGTCGCTGGCTAACACAGAGGAGCAAGCCATACTGAGAAAAGGTACCAAGCCACATGGCAAAACACAGATAAGAATTATGGGTTAATTTAAGTATAAGAATTAGCTAATAACAAGCTTGCACTATCAGTCAAGCATTTATAATTAATTTAAGCCTCTGTGTGTTAATTTGGGAAGCAGCCCAGGTATTTGGGAGCAGTTGGGACAGGAAACAATAAGTCTCCAGAAGTTAAGATAAGAAATGCTAGATGACCTTGACCATAGTGCTGTTTATACAAACAGCAAAAGCAAATCTATGAAAAGCAATGGACATGCTAGTCTTCATCAAAATGAACATTTCAATACAGTGAGAGGAGAGATGGCAGAAAGTATTCTTTTCTGCAGTGCTGGTGATTGAACCTAGGGTGATTGAAATGCTCTACCATGGACACGGAGCCATATCTTAGCTCCATCAAAACCTACACATGATTAGTGATTATTATGGAAAATATACAAATAAATCCTTAACTTTTCTGGGATGGGAGTGCTGGAGATGGCAAGGAACTCAGAAACTCAATAATAAGAAAACAAACCAAATGGGCTGGGCAGTGGTGGCCCACAACCCTTAATGCCAGCACTTGGGAGGCAGAGGCAGGTGGATCTCTGTGAGTCAGAGGCCAGCTTGGTTTACAGAGTGAGTTCCAGGACAACCAAAGCTACACAAAGAAACCCTGTCTCGACAAAACCAAAAATATTAAAAAAAGAAAAAGAAAACAAACCAAAGACCTTAGCAGATACCTCATCAAAGAGAATATGTACCCATATAAAATTTCTCCCACATTTTAAGACGAAATGTAAATTAAAACAAAAATAAGATGCCATTGCTGATGTATCTGACATTCCAAACAATGACCTTGACAAATGTTAACAGACAGCAGAACGAGTAACACTTCAGGCTAGGATGTAAAATGACATGACAGTCATTTTGGGAGACAATTTGATGACATGCCGAAATCCATATATACTCATCACATGACCCCATGATGGTGAGGCCTGGAATTTTCCCAAAAGATCTAAAAATGCATGTTCACACAAACCCCCAGAGCTTTGCTCATAATCACCCAAACTTGGAAGCAACCTTCAGGGGATGAATTAATAAACTGCATCATAACCAGACAATGGAATATTATTCAGCACTAAAATAAAAAAGGTCTTGAGCATATATGAAGGGACACTAACTTTACATTATTACTGAAAGCAAGCCAATCTGATAGAGTTAGAGAAATAATTCATTTGGTAAAGTGTTCCATACCCAAGCATGAGAATCTGAGTTCAGATCTCAACATCAAGGTAAAAAGCTCTTCCATCATGGTGGTGTGAGCCTGTAATCTCAGTGTTGAGGATGTGCAGACAGAGGATCCTTGGAGCCCACTAGGTAAGCTCCAAACAGTGAGAAACTCTGAATCAAACTAAGGTGAGCCATGATAAGGGACCACACCTAACTTCACCCTCTGGCCTCCACATGCACCTACACTCACACATGTACATACTCACAAACGTGTGCACATGAGTAACATACACACACACACATGGGGTGGGGAGGATGGGGAAGAAAGTCGATCTAAAATGGACATTTGCAGTATAATTTTCAGCTACTTGGCATCCCAAAAAAAGGAAAATCTATGAATCCAGCAGAAAGCTCTCTGGCTGCCAAGGGTAAGTAAGGTGGGGTGGACTGCTAGCTGACTAGGGAATACAAGGGATTCCCAGAACCATGACAATGCTTTCAAAGGAGCTGTAATGGCAGATACAAGTCATCAGACATTTGCCCTAATGCAGAGACTATACGGTGCTAACAGCAAACTCCAACATAAACTGTGGATTTTGGATGCTCATGATGTGTCAATATGAGTTCACTGATTGAACCTCTGTCCAAACCTGGCAGGGGATGTAACAACTAACACATCAAAGAAGAGTTCATAGGAGGGAAGATGTGAGGGAGGAAACAATACCTTAGACCTTTGATTGACAAAACTTCCAGGCAGTGTATTAGGGGGAGCATCCTGGATGACCCTCACTAAGGACAGGACGGAATTCTGTAGGGGAGAGAGCAGGCTTCAAAGGCTACTGAGTAACCTGCTAGCTAAGGCTTGACTGTCAGGGGAGAGTTTGATTTCCACTCCCCGTTATCACGGGTTTTGTGCATATTCTAACACAAAGGCTTCAGAACAATGGTGGCATTGATTACTGGCAAGGAGCACCCACAGGCAAGCAAATACATTCCACCTGAAGGAATTTTAGTTTTCCAATGACAACACCATTGGCAGCATTATATTTAACAGATTCCAAAATTTTATACTTGCTGCCATGAGTCTTGATGTTTAGGAAATACAATCCAGAGATTTCGACTCCACTTGTGCTCCACTTCTCCCACAATCATCTCAGTTACCTAGCGATGACAGAGGTAGCCTTTCACGCTGATGTCATGTACTACCCATTCTACCACTTAACTGAGGAAGAGAAACCTACTGCAGGCCGCAAACTAAACACTGCCTCCACTGACATTCCATTAACGGTATTTCCTTTCCCTGATGTGGGAGAGTCTTCTGTTTGTGCTGATCTCATTTGTTAATAAAGAAACTGCCTGGCCCATTTAATGGGCCAGCCCTTAGGTGGGTGGAGTAGACAGAACAGGAAGAAGGAAGTAAGGTAGATGGCTCAGTCAGATGCCACGCCTCTCCTAAGTGAGACAGATGCCATGCCTCTCCTCTCTGAGCCAGACGCGATGGAGCCAGCCACCAGGTCAGACATGCTGAATCTTTCCTGGTAAGACACCACTCGTGGTGTTACATAGATTATTAGATATGGGTTAAAGCAAGAGATGTGGGAATTAGCTAATAAGAGGCTGGAACTAATGGGCCAGGCAGCATTTAAATAAATATAATTTGTGTTGTTATTTTGGGTGTAAAGCTAGCTGTGTGGGAGCCGGGCTGCGGGAATGCGGCTCACAGCTCCACACTACATTTCCCCACTCAACAGTGCAGTCACAATATTAGTGTATATAATTGGCACCAGATATTTAATCCACATTAATATTTTTTTAGATACAAATTAACAAGAGCAACACAAACAGCAGCAATGGGGAGATGCTGTGGTCTGAGAGAGCATGATCCCTGAAATGGTAAAAATAAAATGCTGCAGGTCCCCGAGCGGTTACAGTAGACAGTGGGTCCTGAGACCATGGCAGGCCACAAAGGCAGCCAGGTCCCAGGCAGAGAGCCGCATGGTGGGTGAGAGTCCTAGACAGGTAGGCACATCATGCAGAGTGAGGTTGGATATTTATTTAGTGGGTTATGGAAGGGAAGGGAAGAAGAAAGCAGAGAGAGGCAGAGAGAGAGAGAGAGAGAGAGAGAGAGAGAGAGAGAGAGAGAGAGAGAGAGAGAGAGAGAGAGAGAGAGAGAGAGAGAGAGAACCAGAGGGGGGAAGAAGTGGGAAGAAGGGAGCGAGGCAGATGCTCCCTCTTTGAGAGAGAGAAGGAAAGGAAGGGCTGCAGGCAAGAAGGAAGATCTGCCTGCCTCTGTTCTGTGGTGGATGGGGAAGGAAGTTGGTGGGGCTTGTCTCTTAAAGGGACAGGACAGTCCATTACAGTCCCCTTAGGCTCAGACATTTGCTTAGTCACTAGGGAGTGAAACTATTTGTCTTAGTTAGGGTTTCTATAGCTGTGAAGAGGCACCATGACCATGGCAACTCATATAAAGGAAAACATTTAATTGGGGTTTAGTGATTATCACTGTGGTGGGATGTGGCAGTGTGCAAACAGACATAGTGCCGGAGAAGGAGCTGAGTCTAGACCAAAACAAGAGTTCAGTTGGTTAACAGGCAGACCACCATGTGCTAACCATGCTGCCGGACTGAGTGACTGGCCCTTACCATCAAACATGTAGGAGGACTCTGTTTCCACAAAACTGCCGACGGGTGCAGTTCTTAGAGCAGATCCCTTCATTTAGAGACGGATGGCTGTAATTATTCCAGCAGCTGACCACATCTGCTGGAAATCCGCAGAGACTCTGACCTCGAGTACCATGATGTAATCATCAGAGCGCCTTGTAGTGAAGACACTGGGCAGGGATGCTGAGTGTAGGGGCCAATGGTAGCTTTCTCCTCAATAACCCAAGACCTGATTTGCAGTTGCCAGACTGTGCTAAAGCATCAGTGTACAGTCCTGGAGCCTCGGGTACCCTGAGGAGGAAGGATATGGAACTACAAGGGAAAGACAGGGCTTTCGATGAGGCTCTACTACAGCAGCTGGCTGGGACGACCCTCGTCCTGTCTCTCACAATTCCTGTTTGTGTTCCATCACCCAAACGTCCTGACTTCCTTAAGAATTTTTGGTGTCTTTGTTGCTTCTACGTTTGTTGGTGGTGATGGTGGTTTTTTATTGTTGTTGTTTTTTATTTTTGAGACAGGGTCTCACCCTGTAGCCCAGACTGGCCTAGAACTCATTATATAGCCTAGTCTGGCTTCCAACTTTGGATAATCCTCCTGCTTCAGCCTCTCTAGTTCTTGGAATTAAGGGAGTGAGCACCACACAGGGCTACCTCCCTTCAGAAAATATTTAAGTCTGGCAATCCCCAGCTAAACTAAACGGTTTGAAAGTTAATTCTATTGGGTCTGACTTCAGGGAGTTTACAGGCTAGCTGAGGAGGTGGGGTGCAGAGGAAGAAGAATCCAAATATGTTTGGGGGTAAAGTTTATAGAACGTGGGGAGAGATCGCTTTCTAGAGGCAATCCCTGCAGGCAGCCTGTCTTTCTGACTGAAACAGGTTTTGCAGGAGTCCACACAGGTGGCGGGAGAACAGCCCACCAGGCACTACCCGTGGAGGTGTGAGTGAGAAGACTTTGTTAGGAAACCTCTGTCCTCACTGCTCCGGAGAAGCACGATACAGAAGACCAGAGCACGGGAGGTGCAGGCGCATGCGTGTTAACCTGCACCTCTGCAGGCAGAGCTTCCCTGAGCCCCAGAAGAGCTGGGCCAGAGACTGTCCGAAGAGGGCCGGTGAGGGTGGAACAGGCTCAGGGAAAAACAGGAAGCAGTGTGACAGCGCTGGGGAATGCGGGAGTGGCTGGGAGCCACTGTCATTACCTCTGAGGTGTGTAATCACGGACGCTGCCTAACTGGGGGCGGGGGTCTGAGCGCCGTCCAGCTTGGCTGCTTCTGACCTTGCACTAGAGACAGTAGAAGACAAAGGAGTCACTGTGAGAATTATATTAACCAGCTTGTATTTGTTGCTCTGCATGACTCTGGGAAGGATCCCCTGCCTCTCCTTGCCTCTATTTTTTTTCCATTCTTTCCTTTTTTCTTTTCCTTTTTTTTTAAACAGTAGCATTGATTTCCTTAAATGCCATCATCGATATTCAAGATTGCATTTCCCTTAAAACAATTAGACCTCAACCTTCCTAGTGCTGCGACCCTTTAATATAGTTCCTCATGTGTGGTGACTCCCCCAACCATAAAATTATTTTCATTGCTACTTCATAACTGTAATTTTGATAGTTATGACTTATAATGTAAATATATACGATGCAGGATATCTGACATATGACCCCTGTGGAAGGGTCATTCGAACCCCCAAAGGGGTCACGACCCGCAGGTTGAGAACCACTGAGGGCTCCTGGTTTTGATACTCTCCAGTACTCATGAACTTTGTATTTATCTTTATCCTTCTTCTGTAGTAGTTGCCAGGGACTGAAGTGCATCATGGGCAAGATCCTTCTGAATCTCCATGTTTAAGAGATTTTGCCCCCCCAACGGTAGCAAATACTTCACCCGATTGCATTAACATATAATTTCTGGAGGTGATTCACAGCAGGTGGGGAACCAGAACTGGAAGTTCAGACGCTGGGCAGGGGCTGCTATGGTTTGCATGCTTGCGGCTCCTCTTAAATTCATGATTTGAAAAATCATGTCAAAGTAACAGCATTCGCGGTGGGCTCCTGCGGTGGTAAACCCCGAGGAGGAAGCGTGGTGAAGAGTCGGATACCCTTAGTAAGACTTGAGCGGCTCTTCCTTCCGCACTGCCGCTCTGTCCGGATGGCCAGTGTTCCCTTCTTCAGAGGGTGCCATTCATGACTCCATCCTGACAACAGACTGGGCCCTCACCAGCCATCTAAAACCTGTGCCCCGATCTTGGACTTGGCAGCTTCCAGAGCTATGAGGAATAAACATTTTCATTGCCGTGTTATTTTATTTGTATAGGTCTTTTTTTCTGCCTGTGCATGTATCACATGAACGCAGTGCCTACATAAGCCACAAGAGGGTATGGGATCCCCTGGAGCTGTAGTTACAGGTTGTAAGTTGTCCCAGGACTCAGACCCTAGTCCTCTGGAAGAGCGGCCAGCGCTCTTCACTGCTGAGCCATTTCTCCAGCTCAGAGAAATAGACGTTTTTCTTGTAAATTGCTTAGTGTGAGCCATTTTGTTATAGCAGCACACCTAGCCTAGAGTCCTCCAAGAAAGATTCTAATGACACACTCTGCCTGGCACACCCCACCCTCAGTGTACCTCACATCTTGACTCCACAAACTGCCATCCTTGTGCATTTATTAATTAATTATAAATATTAAGTATTTATTATCTGTGAAATATATCATCATTGAACAGCAAACACCAAAGATTATTTTCTTCTAAACTAATCATGGATGATCTCTGGTCAAATAAGGTTGCTGAAATTTTTATTTTACAATTTACAAATGCCCAAATCTTTGGATTTTTGTCCTTTGACATTCATTTAGTACTTCCAAGTTTAAACAAGTGATAATGGCTCTGTGGGCCTGGTAATTGCTTCTTTCTGAGCCTCTGCCAGGAGTTAATTTACATACTTAATTATTAAATCTACTTTAAGGGGGCTTTGGTGTAATGTAAGTTAACTTATTTTCAATATTGCTAGCATTCAGAAATAAATTCAGAAGGGACCCTACTTCTCTACAAGGTGGATAATTTGAATGTTTTGTAAATTGCTTAGTGTGGCAGAAATGTTCAGTAATCTAACCCTAAGAAAAAGAGGTTCCCGTGCCCGCTCCACCTCTCCCCTGGAAAATGTCTGAAGTGTGGCAGTGACATTTCTAATTTCTTTTTGAAGGTATACTTTGGGGGAGAGTTTTTGAAAACTAGTCTTCGTGAAACAGATGACTACTCCATCAGAAAATGTGGTCTACTTTAAAAGCCTGTGGAGCATGCTTAAAGTGTCGATGTTAGCTACTGGGGACAAATTATATTCAGTGGAAGCTTGAGAAAAGCCACAAGGTGCATAAGATGGATATATTCGCTGTGATTACTCTCCTTGGGAGCTAGAAAATAACCACTTAGGGAGGCTATGACTGAGAGTAATTGCTGTTTGATGGAGAAAAACGGGGAAATAATTATAAGAGTGAAGAAGGTATTTCCGAACCATCTGTCATTTAAAAATAAGAAACAAAAAGGAGAAACATAGTATTCTTTTTTCAGAAAGCCCTGGAAGCTGATACAAAAGGCAACATTCTGATGGCGTGCACAGAATGAGGAGGCTGATGTAGGGATGCCCCAAGCCGAGGTATGTGATGGCATTTACAGGACATCTGAGACCGTGGTGTGATGATACCCACACTTGAGGCGGGCATTGCTGTTTCTCAGTTGCCTTTATTTGGCATTCTACATAGCCAAAGGGAAGAACATATCCAAATGAAATGTCAGTAATTGGAAGCAGGAGACACCAACAGAAAGATATGTCCTCCTATCAGGGTAAAGGTACACAAAAGATGGCGCTAGGGGAGTCAGTCTTTATCATCTGCCATTTCCTACTGTGTTTAATGCGCATCATCTTGGTGAGGTAGAGAAGGACTACAGGCTTCACTCAGATAATATCTGATTGGCAGTCTCTTCTTTGGGGGCAGGCATGTGGAAGTCTATGTATGGGTAATGGCTTCTGAGTTATCCAGGTTTGCCTTACAGAAGATCACATATGGAGGGAAGGAACAGGAGGCTGTCCGGTGTCCTTCAACCATAGAGTCAGTGCCAGATAATAAGAGAGGGCTGAGGAGCTGAAAGCAGTCCCTGCCTCTGGGTTTCTAGCACTCCATTTATGTCCCTGATAGCACTTTCTCTTTCCTCTCTGACCTGAGCACTGGGGCAGGGGCGGGGCGGCTCTGTGAGACTCCTCTTTGATCCAGCCACTGACCCTAGCCTTGGCCTGCCGAGCACAGCCACAGGAACTACTGCTTTTTGGACTCAAAGGAGAGGCCTGGACAATAATGTTCTGTGTGAAGGGTTTGTATGTATGCTGCTTTTCTTTTTTTTGAATTTGCATTCCCTTTGTGTTTTTGTTTTTGTTTTTAACATCCCTGGCATTGCTTGATGTCCTTAGCGGATATTGCAGTCATCATAGAGCCGTCCCCTTTGTCAGGGCATTCCTCTGAATCTATGTTCCCCTATGCATGGCTTCTAACGAATCCATGGCTTTAGGAATGGGTTAGACAGCTCTTTCAGTCTCCGGCTGAAGATGGAAGTTACAAAATCATCCCACATTAGCTCATAGTTGCATACAATCGAGGGTAATGTATTTAGGGGTGGACTTACAGATCACAGGCCTCTGCACTAATGGGAAACGGGACCAAACCCAGAAGCCGGGAGAGAAAGAGCAAGCGTGCTTCACGTAGGCATTTATAGTTTAAGAGGCCATGCCCAAGTGGGATGGTATCTTAAATGCTACTGGCTGAAGGATTTCCTACAGAACCTCCCCCTTTTGTTTAAATAAAAGAGTTCTAAGCCTAATACAAAACTATTTGTAAGAACAAATATCAAGTATAAAAATTAGAATTACAACCAGCATAAACAATATTAAGCAAGGAACATATGCTAAATGTTTCAATAATCATTCTATCCTAAGTCTAAGTCTTGTATTAGAAATGGCTTGACTAAATCATAAGAGGATATTAACTAAAACTAATCTAATCTTCAACCCCGTCGAAGGCCTGAGAAGGGAGACAATATTACTTGAGTAGGCAGGAAGGGCAATAAAGCAGCTTCCAAAATGTGCAATAAATGACAGAAACAACTGGCTACCATTTGCATTTGCAATGCAAAAATGTCATTTGCAATGTTGAAGCAACCAACTTTGGCTAAGGCCTAGAGTAACTGACAGACCATTTCCTGAGGCAGGAGAATTTTCAGAACCATCTTACCCTGTCTTGGCAAGGTTTAGCAGTCTTTTTTCTTGTATCCTGCTTGTCCTGTCTGGACAATGTGCATTTTGTCAGAGGTCAAGGCATGGGTAGTTCCTTGCGCAAAGACCAGTTTTGCCAAGAAGAAAACAAACTCCAAGTGGAGTGTCTTCAGTGCTCAACATTCTCTCAGGAATAGATCAGTGCTGACAGGAGCAATCATGTCTCATGTCAACAGAATCCTAAGTTATTTAAATGCCATGTTCTACAGTTCTTTGAAGTGGTTAAAGATTACCTATCTATGCAGAATACAATCTCTATGTATCTAAAGAACCTGATTAGTTTAACTATGACAAACATGAATGACTATTGACCTATAATACTCAATACCTATATAACTTAAAGACTAAGACTTCATATTAGAATATTAAACAATCTTTAAACAACTGTGCAGAAATTGAGTACAATGACCTCAAAATGTAAACAATGTACGAGTATCTTAATCAGAGGCAGAAATATATAATGTAAATAATGTAATATGATAAATACGTCATAAAATTGCATCAATATACAAAATGTCTTAAGCAGAGATAGAAGCATGCACACAATATGACAAAATAACTTTGCATAGGTGTACAAATAATGTAAACAAATAGGAGCATATTCAATATGACAAATATAATTTGAATTTGTATCAATATACAAGAATCTATACCAATATAAATTGCCTATAAATAATAGTCCACAAGTATTCATTCTATTACTCACTATTGTTATTAGTATGAGTAAACTCACATTAAACTACCTATTATTTCATCCAATTTCCTTTTTTTTTCAAAGAGATCCTGAGCCTACATAATTTCTACCCAATCCCCAACCCCATACCAGTTGTAATCAACCTCTAATTGATGTACCTAACCCTGAGGACAAACTTTGTTAGGAGAGAGGATGTCGTCTTCTAGAATTACTTTCAGCTGTCATGGGGACAATGTTATTTCTATGGGATCCTGTAAAAGTAAAATGATAGTTAAGTTTCAAGATTACTGTCTGGTATAATTGTAAATAGTCTCTGAATAGTCAATAGGATTTTTCTGAGATTCCTATCTGAAATTCTGGCCAGAACATTGTAAGAAGGTGTACTATTTCAGCTAGCAAAGTTGGAACCATTTTGAGAAGCTGGTACCCAAAACTGATATTAAAGTAATGCTATCAGCATCATGACATCAACCAGGTGGAGTCATTGTTGTGGGGCCCCATCTACTTTCTGGAAACTTCAAAGATTACTGAAAGAAAATGCATTGTTCATTGTGGAAAACCTAAACATTATTTATATAGAGATATATTCAAGAAAGATACAATATAGACAAAATAGGTACGGAGAAAAGTAAAATTTTTCCTAAGATCTTTCTTCTTTCTGTCCCATATCAGATGGCTCCTGACATAAGACAGAAACTCTGAATTTTTCTTTTAACAACATGCGTGGATTTAGAGAAGGACAGTCATTGTCCAACTTCAAAGTCAGCTTTGATTTTTAACTGAACTTATATTTCTTTGGGGTAATAGATATTTATATATATGTACAGAGAATATACATATAAAATTTTACCCTGCAGATAACCTGTTCTCATAAGTCATATTCCTCTTTGTTTGGTGATCCTTTCTGGATGGTTATCTTTTTCTCTTTGGGCATTCAAACATCTGGGGTCTCTTAAAAATGGATGCTAAAAAGAAATCTCACACTAGCTCAGAATTGAGTATAATAACAAGTAATTTATTTAGGGGTAGACTCACAGAGCACAGTATTCTGTATGAATGGGGAACAGGAACCAGCTGGAAGAGAGAGGGAATGCGAGATTTACATCAGCATTTATAGTATAAGAGTATATATATAAGTATATAATAACTTAAAGGCTACTGGCTGTAGAATTTCCAACTGCAGTCTCTTGACTTTTTGAAGATGAGTATTTTCCTGCAAAGACAAGAACAGAACCCTGCCCCAACCCTTATGAGCTTTCTTTACCACATGTATGAGGTGTCATTTCTCTTTCTCAAGCGGTTTCTCTTTTTCAAACCAAATCTTTATTACTTTTTATGGTATCCATAGCTTTTCTTCTCCTTTGGAAACAAGAGCAAAATCCCTTCCCCAATGTAGCACATCTCCTGGTTTCCATTCTGAGGTCAACACATCCTTGAAATAGACTGACTGATTTAATTCAGAAGTCTTCTACTATTCAATGTTTCTCTGCTTCCATTGTTCCTTTCTCATTAGCGTTAAGAAAATTCAAGGTTAATAAAGCATTATGCAATCAATTTCTGAAAATATTTTCCATCCCTTTCTGTTTGTTTAACATGTCATTTATAGTTAAATTTGATCTTTCTATAACTGCCTAATCTGTAGGATTGTTTGGTATACCTATACTATGCTTTATATTATAATAAGCAAAAATGTTTCATTTTCTTAGACATATACTGGACCATTGTCTGTCTTTATTTGTGCAGGTATACCCATGATGGCCATAACTTATAATAAATGCACATTTACTGAATCAGCCTTTTCTGAACTCAAGGCAGTTGCCCATTGAAAACCTGAATAAGTATCAATGGTGTTGTGTACATATTTTAATTTTTCAAATTCTGTAAAGTGAAACATATCCATCTTCCAGATTTCATTCCTTTGAGTACCCTTTGGGTTACTCCCTGCAGGTAACAGTATTTTGGTTATAGAAAGAGCAAGTAGAACATCTCTTTATAATTGCCTTAGCTTGTTGCCATGTAATAGAAAACTCTTTCTTTAAACCTTTGCTATTGACATAATGTTTCTTATGAAATTTGGAGGTCTTCAGCACATTTCCAACCAATAATCAGTCAATTTCTGCATTACCTTGAGCTAGAGGACCTGGCAGACCTGTATGGAATCGGATGTGTGTTATGTATATGGGACAAAACCTATTCCTGATTATATCTTGAACCTGAATGAATAATGAAGTCAATTCTGTATCATCTGGTATAAATTCAGTGGTTTCAACATGCAAGACAACTCTTTCTGCATATTGTGAATCATATGTAACTATATTGAGAGTTTTTTAAAATCCCTTAGTATCATGAAAATAACATATATTTCTGCCTTTTAGACATAATTATCAGGGCTTACACCTTATAATTAAGTAATATCCCACCTTACATAAATCTTCTGACTTGTAACCTGCATTTCCTGATTTATTTGCTTCAGTATAAAATGTACATGCTCCAGTAATTGGTGCATCACATACAATTCAGGGAAGAATTCAAGTATTTCTATTTATAAGGTTAATTCTATTACTTTTGGGATAATTACTATTAATCTCTCCTTTAAAAATTGCACAAGCTCTTTGCCATGGTTCATTGTCTTCCCATAATTTTTTAATTTCATCAGTATAATTTCTGTTGGGTCTATACCTGCTAGTTGACAAAGTCTAAATTTTTCTAATTCAGAGAATTTTTCCACATAAATTTTTAATTCTTTACTTGGTTTATGTGGTAAAAATATTCATACTAAGATAATATCTTCCCTCTCCATTAAAATTCCTATCGGGGAAATTCTGGAAGGCAATATGACTAGAATGCAATTTATATTTGGATTCACTCTATCCACATGTGCCTCCTGTAATTTCTTTTCAACCACAGTTAATTCTTTCTCAACTTCCAACTGTTAATTCCCTGGGACTATTTAAGTCTTTGTCACCATCTAAGGTTTTGTTTAAATGAATTATTAGATCAGGTTTTATCCCAACAGCTGGTTATAGACTGGAAATGTCTCCTAACAATCTTTGAAAGTCATTAAGAGTCTGCAAAGAGTCTCTCTTAATTTGTGCCTTTGTGTTCTAATTTTCTGTAAACCTATTTTATAACCTAAGTAATTGATAGAATCTCCTATCTGTATTTTTTCAGATGCAATATGTAATCCTTATTTAGGCAAAACTTCTTTACTTCTTCAAACATTCTTTCTAAAGTATCTGAATTTGAATGAGATAACAAAATGTAAATTATAGATTTAGGAAATTGTTTACATATTATTTCCAATGGCTGACTGAAAGTATTGGCATAGGGTGGAGCTACTGATCATTCCCTGGGGGAGGACGGTCAACTGGTGTCTCCTAGTAGGCCAAGAATTTTTTTTTTTTTGATTTTTTGAGACAGGGTTTCTCTTTGGCTTTGGAGCCTGTCCTGGAACTAGCTCTTGTAGAACAGGCTGGCCTCGAACTCACAGAGATCCACCTGCCTCTGCCTCCTGAGTGCTGGGATTAAAGGCGTGCGCCACCACCGCCCGGCTTAAGAATTATTAAAAGTAGGCACTGTGAAGGCAAATTTTTCTCTGTCCTCTTCTTGTAAAGGTATAGTGAAGAAAAAAATGTTTTAAATCAATAACTATAAGAGGCCATCATTTTGATAATAGAGAAGGCAGAGGAATTCCAGATTGTAAAGGCCCATAGGTTAGATTACTTTGTTGACAACTTTTAGATCTGCCACCATTCTCCATTTTCCACATTTCTTTTTAACAAATACAGGAGAATTTCAAGGGCTGGTCAATTCTTCAATATGGTGAGCATCCAGCTCCTATACCAGCTGTTCTAAAGCTTGCAGTTTGTCTTCTGTTAAAGGCTATTGTTTAACTCATATTGATTTATCAGTTAACCATTTTAAAGGCAGGGCCATTAATACCCCTGAAGGCTTGCTAGTTGCTTTATGTTCTTGTATAGCCTGAATGGCTAGTGACCTTTGTTTATTATGCCTTATAATATCCTTCCCAGAAACATGACTTTTGGGGGCTGTAGGAATGTTAATTTGGGTATTTCTTTGCTTCAATAGGTCATGACCCCATACATTCACTGCAATATTAGCTACATAAAGCTTTAGCCTTCCTTTCTGTCTGTCTGGCCCCATGCATTCAACCCATATCCTGCTTTGTTTCACTTGAGATGGCGTTCCAATTCCTAGGAATTGAACACCCGCCTCTTGAAGAGGCCATTTTGGGTGCCAAGATTCTGGAGTAATGATACTCACTTCTGTAGCTGTGTCCAGTAATCTCTCAATTACAATGTTATTTATATGCACTCTTAGCTTTGGTCCTTGATCATTTATAGAGGTCTGCTGAAATATATGTTTCCTATTTCCTACTGAAGTTTTTTTTTTTTGGTTTTTCTGAGACAGGGTTTCTCTGCAGCTTTAGAGCCTGTCCTGGAGCTAGCTCTTGTAGACCAGGCTGGTCTCGAACTCACAGAGATCCGCCTGCCTCTGCCTCCCGAGTGCTGGGATTAAAGGCATGCGCCACCACCGCCCGGCCCTACTGAAGTTTTTGATTCATCCTCCATGTCTATTCTATTATCCAGAACAGTGTGGTTTTGTACAGTATGCACTGGGTTATTCAATTTTCCTGGTGAGACATGTTCTCCACAGTGACTGGGAATGACTGGACCAAGTTTAACTTGGGGGCCTGTGAGAAGCCCCCCATGGAGTTTCCCAATAGTAATGGGTTGACTTGTCTGGTTTTTTTTTTATCTACCTTTATCAGTCCAGTGTCCACCTTTGCCAGACATCCTCCATATTACAGAAGGCTGAGGTTGTCTATTCTTGCCATTCCCAGAGGAGACATTATACTTAGGAATTCCTTGTCTACAATCTCTTTTCAGATGTCCTATCCCACCACAATTAAAACATTTGTTTCCTCATACCTTTGGAAATTGCTTCTCCTACCCAAGCCTCAGTATTATCATCAAATGTCTCAGTGTTCATTGTGTTCAGGATCCATGCATCCATTGGTGCTGGTCTAACCTTTAAATGCCCAAGTATCTTTTTGCATTCTAAGTTGGCATTTTCAAAAGCCACAGTTTCAATAAGTACACATCTAGCTTCTGGATCGTTACTCTAACTTGCACAGCCTTACTTAATCTTTGTAAAAAGTCACTAAAGGCTTTTCTCTGGCCCTATTTAACCTTGATATAAAATCAAATTCTCTTTCCTAGTTCCTGAATCCTATCACAAACATTTAAAATTGCTGTGTTACATAGGGACAAAGTGTGTTTGTCATAGAGAGCCTGGACTTGAGGATTGGAGTAATAGCCCATGCCAAGAATTTGGTCTTGAGAAGTCTCAAATCCTTTTGCTTTTCCCTGTTGTTCTAAAATTTTTGCCTTTTCTCTCCAATAGCATTTCCATAGCAGCTGGGGTCCATTTTCTAGGACCACAGAGATTAATTGAAGCCAATCGTGTGGGTAGCCTTATTGCTTGAAGTCCATATTTTCACCATTTTCCTAACAAATGGTGAATGCAGGTCAAAAAAATACAATTGCTTGCTTAATTTCTTTTAATCGCTCATACCTATAGTTTGTCATGTATATCCTTTGACTACCTTAGGGTATTTTGTGCCAGATGGCTTCTTGGAGGATAATACTGGATAGGCAGCTAAAACTCTGGGTAAGTGCCGGACTCTGGCACACACTGATGAAGCTAAATTCTGTTCTTGTACTTTTCTGCCTGCTTATCAGTTTTGATAATTTCCTCAATCTTTTCAGATCTCTTTACTACTTCCTTTTTGTAAAGCCTGAATCTCCTATCCAGTGTTCCATTCTAATGTCCTCATTGATGATTCCCAGGTATGAAATTTGTCCAGTAACAATAATTTCTCATCCATGGACATAATTTTGATAGCATGCATATTGCCATCCTAAAGAGATAACTTATCTGTTAACCTATCATAACTTTTCAACAGATTCCAATTGTTAAATTCAATAGCACAAATTCTTTCAGATGATTGTCTAAGTACCCTTCGATATTGATTGGATTTTATCTGTCAAATTAATGTTAACCTTTTCAATGGTATTAATTTTTTCAACTAGTTCATTATTAGTCTCTAAAGACTGTATCATTTCTAAAAGTGCCTCATTCTTGGCTCTGTTATCAAACCATTTCCTTAACGATATAATATGAAAAACAAAACTAATTCCCCAAACCAAATAAATGGATGTATAAGAAAAAAATCGCATAAGCCTTGCAGAATACTGTCCATAGTATAAGCAAAAAGTTTATTAAATTCCTGAATGGTAATATTGTCTTCTATTGTATAACTTTTCTCAGGCTTCTTATTAACTTACATTAGCCCATAATTCTTGTCTGCATTAGCCACATGGCTTGGTACCTTTTACCAGCAAGGCATTCTCATCTTGCTTCCTCTGTCTGAGTGGTGACTGCGGGACCAGGTGGGACAGAAACCTCTGCCAACATCCCATCATGAGGAGCCCCACTCTTACCGTGACCCTCAAGGCTTTCCGTATATGGAAAAGTCTGTTGGTATTTGATATCCCAAGGGAACGGAAGCCATGGATACAGCAATGTAAGACCAGTATGTACACGGATGTAAGCCTGTGCCAATTTTGTTTATTTCCATGATGCTGTAGTATTTACATTTATGCTTTTGAACTCAATTATATCAGTCTGATTTTTCTCCTTTTTCAAATTTATTTATTTTTATTTTTGTGTATTGGTGTTTTTCCTGCATGTGTGTCTGTATGAGTGTGTCAGATACCCTAGAACTGGAGTTACAGACAGTTATGAGCTGCCATGTGGTTGCTGGGAATTGACCCCAGGTTCTCTGGAAGAGCAGCTGATGGAGGACTCTCATTGTCTAATAAAGAAACTGCCTGGCCCATTTGATTGGCAAGCCCTTAGGTCGGTGGAGTAGACAGAACAGGAAGAAGGAAGTGAGGTAGATGGCTCAGACAATTGCCCCGCCTCTCCTCTCTGGGACAGACTGCCGTGCCTCTCCTCAGTGAGACAGATGCAATGAAGCCAGCCGCCAGGTCAGACATGCTGAATCTTTCCCAGTGAGACACCACTTTGTGGTGTTACACAGATTATTAGATATGGGTTAGTCAAGTTGTGAGTAAGAGGCTGGAATTAATGGGCCAGGCAGTGTTTAAAAGAATACAATTTGTGTGTTGTTATTTTGGGGCATAAGCTAGCCAGGAAGCAGAAAGCCGGGCGGTGGGAATGCAGCCCGCAGCTTATCACTACAAGCAGCTAGTGCTCTTAACCACTAAGCCAACTCTCCAGTCCTGATTTTTCCTTTTATTATATGATACTATTATAGTCTTGTATCTGGAATTAATGTAGGGCCTGAGGATGAGGAGTGTGCCAGCTGGTTTTATGTCAACTTGACACACAAACTAGAGTTACTTGAAAGGAGGGAATCTTAACTGAGAAAATGCCTCCATACAATCCAGCTGCAAGGTATTAATTAGTGATTGATGATGGAGGGCCCAGTCTATTGTGTGCAGGGTCATCCCTGGGCTGGTAGTCTTTATTTCCATCAAATGGCAGGTTGAACAAGTCCTGAGGAGCAAGCCAGTAAGCAGCACTCCTCCACAGCCTCTGCATCAGCTCCTGCCTCCAGGTTCCTGTTCTGTTTGAGTTCCTGTCCTGACTTCCTTTGATGATGGACAGTGATGAAGAGTGTAAGCCAAATAAACCTTTTCCTCCCCAACATGCTTTTGATCATGGTGTTCCACCACTGCAACAGAAGCCCTAACTAAGACAAGGAGGGAAGAGTTTTTGAGATAAAGAAACTATGATGTAAAGGTTTGGGGCTCGAGCCGGCGATGTCACTCAGTGATAGAGCTCTTGCCTAGCATGTGCAACAGCATGGGTTCAATGTCCCAAATCACAAATAAACATATATACACACACATGTTTGTGTGATATACATATACAAATATGTGCATACATATAAATATATGTATATGCATGTGTGTATGTGTATATACATATGTATATATAAAGTTTGGGGCTCAGTTGGCCAAATTTTCCATTACTTTTGGTTCAGCAACACTTGTAACCTTGAAGAATTTTCTAATGTTTGAAAGTCACTTCTGCTTTGAAAATTTTATCATTTTACTGTTTAACTTCCTACTTAGAATATATTTTAAGTTAAGTACTTCATTCCAAACAGTTAAGTTTCTCAGTGGCATTTATTGAAGGAGTTTTCGTGTCTCACCTCCATTTACTAAAGGCTTGTGTGTAGCAGGACTCACTCATGGGCTATGTCCTCTGCCCTACACTTCCTCTCCACGACAGCAGCTTTAGCTACCACAGCTCTTACAGTTCCTAAAACTAGGGAGAGCTTACCTGACGCATTCTCTTCTCAAAATGTATTTTAAATCTTGTTCAGCTTTCCTAAATGAACCATTTTTTTGTTTAAAAGTCATACTGGAATTGCTTAGTATTTGTATTAAATTCATTGATTTAATAAGTTCATTGACTTGAGAAAAACTGATAGGAATATGGCATATGTTAATTTGAAATTTAAAAATCTCTTTAAACATGGTCCCCTTTTTAGGTCACCCTTTTTATTAAGGTAGTTTAAGGTTTCTGTGCTTGTCTCATTTCCATTGTTTAAAAATTATTTGTAGTCAATATGGCAACTTCATCTGTTCTGTTAGTAATTCTTGCTTTGGTTGGAATTTCTGTGGACTCTGTCTTTCTGTCTCTTTCCCCTCTGTGTGTGTGTGTGTGTGTGTGTGTGTGTGTGTGTTTGTGTGTGTGTATGTGTGTGTATGTGTGTGTGTTACATCTTTTTGGTTCTGAAGAAATTTGTTTCCCTTTTCAAAAAATATGTTCATATATTATCTAGCGAACTATTGAATCATTTTTAGTCTCATTTCTGGTTATAGTAGCAACTTCTGGCATTGCAGGTATGTGCCACCAAATCTTGTTTTCTACTTTTCAGTTATAAAAAATTACGGAAACTCGAGAAAAGGAAATCCTAACTTGGAGAACTGGGAGTGAAAGCATTATATATGATCTTCCATGAAGACATCCATGAGAATTTTAACAGTTGAACAAAAATCAAAATATGAAAATAAAAATATACAAAGTTCATAGTTCGTAACTGTGGCCAGGGAGGAAGAATGGCGGCAAGCAAAGTTGGGAACAAACTGGTCTGCTGTTTATTCTGCAGAGAATGAGAATATGTTTTATATTTGTCCTTATAATCTCCTGAAATACACGGAATTCCTGTAAGGTTGTGTGGCACTTCAGCACAGAGGAGGACAATGTCGCATTTGAAAACCACTGTTTGTTCATTTCCTGTGCAATGAGCCTGAATGGAAATGGGAGGAAAGGCTTTGTATTTAAGTTCCTTCCTGATTTTCCCCAAAGGAACAGGGATAGTTAGGTGTTTCTCCTCCGTGAGTAGACACAAGCAGAAAGCCATGTCCACACTGAGATGCAGGACCCACTCACGGCAGAAGCACTTTAACTACAAGCACAAAAGGGTTTTCTACTGTGGAGGGAAAAGTTTTTTTTATCACAAAATCTCCTTTTAAAGTTATCTAAAACCCGAGAAAGTTAGCTTGGGGTCTTTGCCGAGTAATTTAAAAATACTATTTTCTTTTTAATTTTTAATCTTAGGCTTAAATTTTCTTGGTGTGAGGCCCAATCTATCACCAGCAGTGAGTCAGAAAGGGATGCTTTAAATAGTTCTCATGACATTATTTCTGCCCAAGGATGACCAAACCTATTTCTTATGCATCTAATTATTTCACCAAAACCAGAAAAATATTCCTATATTAAAATAGTTCATCAGATTATATAAAGAAGCTTAAATATATCTGTCAAAAATGTGAGACAACAGACAGCATTTTATAACATCTATCAATGTAAACCTCGGGTCTACGATAAAGATGGTAAGGGCTAATGTGACACAGCACTTTCCCAAGCTCTTTTCCCTGACCAGGAAGATCTACTCAGTGACTACTAATCACTAATAAGAGAAACGCTGTGCTAATGATGCCTTTTCAAAGTAGTAACACAAAAGTAAAATCATTTACAGAATATGGCTGGGACAGACCATATATTATGGGACTGTTTGGGGGGACATGTTTATCATTAACTAGACTGACTGGCACATTAAGTGGCAGTGTCGTCTTATGGTATAGGATGCAGTAACAGAAGCTTGGTGTCTGATGCCCCTTCCTAAAACCCTGAAAAATCAATAAAAACAGACTGGCTAGCAAACAGTATTTTAACCTAAAGAAGGCCACAGCTTCTAAGAAATGTCACAATGAAGGCCAGTAAGAAAGTTTACAGTTTCTTCTCCAGTCTGCCCCACCTTCTTCAAGCCTAGGAGCTAGAGGGCTATGGTGGCTGGTGACTTTGTACTGCCAGAGAACTTTGCAGTGTTGCTGGGGTCCCTGAAGAGCCTCAGTTGATCATACACTTGTGTGTCATCAAAAAGAGCATGAGAAGTCGGGAGGTAATGGCACACACCTTTAATGCCTGCACTCAGGAGGCAGAGAGGGTAAGCTAGTGTCTACATAGAACCTTCACCCCCACATTCTAGTGGTTCTTGTATAGGAAGGTACTCTGCAGGCTACCAAAAGAGAAAAGCAAACACCAACCCAGCCACAAACCCTTTCATCTACAATTTGTTCTGCCGGCAAAATATGCCAGGGCAATGGGAGCATAAAGGTAGAGTAACCAACCAATATCTGATTTGACTCCATGAGATGGAACCCATACTCAACACTGTTTGGGAAACCAAGATCAAAAGAGTAGATAGCCTAGAGACCTAGGCCAAAAGAAAACACTGCTGGTCTAAAACAGAAACAACAATCAAAGGACTCCTAACGATATGCTGCTGCTCCCACAGATCTGTGCCTTCTTCGCCCATCATCAGAGAAGCTTCCTCCTGCAACAAACTGGAACAAATACAGAGACCCACAGCCACAAAGCCCTCCCTTCAGAGCCCAAGGAATTCCACAGAAGAGGAAGCAGAAAGAATGTAAGAGCCAGAGGGGACAGAGGGTACCACAAGAACAAGGCCTTCTAGATCAACTGACCAAAGCTCATATGGACTCACAGACTGCAGCAGCAAGCACAGCATCCACACAGGTCTGCACCAGGTCCTCTGTGCATATGTGAGAGCTCCTGGGTTAGTGTTTTTAGGGGACTCCTGAAGGTGTGAATGACTGAGTGTCTGATTCTTGTGCCCTTCCCTTACAACTCTTCTCCTTCTGTTGCTTTGCCTTGTCCAACTTCGATGTGATGGTTTTTGTTTTATCTTAATGTATTTTATTTATCATATTTTGTTGTTATCACTTGGAAGTCTGTTATTTTCTATTGGAAGTCTGATATTTTCTAATGAGAGACAAAAGGGAAGTAGATCAGATAGAAGGGAGGTGGGGAGGAACTGGGAGGAGTAGAGAGAGTGGAAACTGTAATCAGGATATACTGTATGAGAAAAGAATCTATTTTTAATAAAAGAGGGGAAGAGACAACAAAATCAAAACAAAAAAGAAAGAAAAGAAAAAGAAAGAAATAAAAGTAACATAAGTATGACTCTCAATTTACTTATGACCTGACAATGCATTCATTTAACACAGATGCCACACCTACAACATAAGGCAGGGTATCTGCCAAACAAATGGTACTGCAGCCACTATACATGATAGGATTTAGGAGGCTCTCTGAGATCAATGCCTGGGAAAACATTACCAAAGAATCTAGACTCATGAGAGCAGGAAATTTGGACAAAATTAAAGGGGTGATGGTGCTAGAAAGATAAAGGGTCTCAGAGAACTCAAAAGGGACCTACCACCCAGGTTGGTAAGAAATTCATGGGGTGGGGGAGGCAGGCTGAAAGATGCCTCTGCCCTGTGTTCAGCCCTCAGAACTATGACTTATTACTCTACATAGCAAATGGACTGATGTTACGGATCTTGAGAGGGAGGAGGTGGTTTTTAATTATTTGGTCCTCAATCCAAGTGTCCTTGTGAGAGATGAACATGAAAAATGAGGTTGTGCAGAAGAAGAGATTAGAGTTCTGTAGCCACAAACCGAGGAAACGAGACGAGTCTCCCTCCAGCCTAAGATGACAGCTCAGACAACACACATGTGATTCAGTCTTCTGTCCTCAGAGACATGAGAGAATGGATTACTATTCTTGTAAGCTACTAAACTTGCTGAAATCTGTGGCAGCATCCCTAGGAAGCTCACCCATCTGCTACCCATCTCCTGTGCCTCTGTTCTCCGCTCTACCTCCTTCTCATAGGGAATGCTCTCCTGTCTCCCAGGTTATTAGCTCACCTGCACTCAGCACCCAACATTAGCACATCCTGTGTGTGTGTGTGACCTTCTCATAGGGTTGTCGCAGGATGCCAATCTAATTTGCATTTCAGATAAACAAGTAATCCATGCATGAGCTGGCATATATTTATATTAAAAAGTGGTTGAGATTTGGATTTAAACAAGTATCATGTTTTATTGTTTTTTTTTTAACCTCTCCAAATCTAGTGATAATCATTGGTTGTGATGACAGAGCCTTACAGAGAAGAAAATAAATCTATCTTCACAGTCATGAAGGTTGGGTGGGACAACATTAAACCACTAACTAATATCCAGTCGGGGCCTTCTTGCTATGTAGTATGAGAGAAGGCATCTAATGGCACGAGGGAGGGAGTGTGTGCTCGTCTCTTCCTCTTCTTGTAAAGACACTTGTGTTATTCTAGGAGGCTCAGCCTCATGATCCCATCCAACAAACTGCTCCCCAAAGTCCTGCCTCCCAATGCCACTAACGTGAGAGTCTATGGCTCACATTCCCCACACACCACACCATAGAATCTGATCGTTTTATTCCTGGCCTTTCTTAGTCTGGCTATTTTCCCTAAAGATGACCTCACTTCTGCCTGCTACTCCTTAGTTCTCATGCCTCTATAGCAATCCTCATCAGAACCTTCTTATCAGCACTGCGACAATGTCTGCCACGAAGGCCTTTAATGACCTCATCTGTATAACATTTACAAAGTTGCAGAACAAAAACATAAGCGACATTTTATCTTAAAATAAAAAACGGAATTAGAAATTCTAATTTAGGGAATTATCTCTCTGCTGAGTACTAATTATGTTTTTAATTTACTGTGATCATAAACCAGAGTGCTATGGCTAAAGGGCAGGTTTATAGGCAAATAAATCACAAATTCGAGTTAGCCAGTGAAAACACAGCTTGCTCTTTTCTGTTTTTATAGCCCTAGAAAGCAATACATGATAAGGGCTGGCATGTGATAGAGCTGTTATCTGAGTGTGAGAAAATCTCACATATTAGTAATTACATTATGGCTACATCTGCCTGATGAGTTCAGATGCCTTTTGCAAAGACTGACCATTTTCCCATCAGAAGTGAGGTACAAAGTAATATTTACTTTTCCAAAGATTTGTCACAGCCGTTTTCCCCATTCCTTTGTGAATCATGCTGGCTCATCTGTTATAACTTAGAGAATTACAGTTTACGGTCAACAGGAGCCACTGTGATAAATGTGACTGGCTCGTGCAAAAGTCCATGTAGATTTTCTTCAGGACAAAAAGAGGGCAGAGTTTCCGGTGGAGAGGCAGTGAGGTGGTGAGAATTTCAGCAGTGGGAAGGCTGAAGCATGCGGAAAGTTTAGAACAAGTAGATTCAGATTATGGTTGCCAAAGGGGAACAGAGTCAAGAAGGTTTCCTGAGACCTTTTGTAGGTTCTGGAACAAAGTACCGTTAGTAAGATGGCAGGTGAACACAGCTTACCAAAATCTTGGTAATGTTCTAAACACAAAACTATAGCGTATCGAGGCTAACGAGATGGTTTAGCAGTTAAGTGTGCTGCTCTCACAGAGGACCCGGGTTCGGTTCCCAGCATCCTCATCAGCTGGCTCACAACTACTGTACTTCCAGCTCCAGAAAGCAGACGCCTCTGATTTTCTCAGAATCCTGAACTCAAGTGCACTTACTACCTAGCCCACATAATTAACACGGAAATTATATTTATATAATATATTAAAGATCATTTTTATCATGAGCCTTTTCAAGATATTGTGTAATTGAAGAAAATTCGGGTGATATAGATAAAAATCAGAGCCTACCAAACAAAGGCCTTGCACTGTATTATATGCTCACATAAAATTTCCATCACTTTTAAGGCAAGGTGGGCACAAACCAAGAGAACTCAGAAGCAAGAACGGCTGCTGACACCGAGAAAAGGCCTAGGTTTTGGGCGCCCCATTAAGGACTTTTCTCTCCTTGCTTTGGTTTCAGTTTCAAGACTGCGAATTTAGGAAAGCCAATCATTTCATTGCTCTGCTGACTGGGCAGGGAAGCACATGCTTTATACATTAGCTTCACTTGACTAAATCACACACGAGAACTGACCAAGAGAAGACTCTGGAAAGATGTAGAAAGCAAATCTAGTTTTCTGGTTCTCATCCCACGGCAGTTTCCTTTCTAGAGATCTGTCCAACCATGGTCTGGGTGTCCAAGGCTCCTCAGAGGCTGCCTGAGAGTCCCTTGAGTATGGTCCTGAGTGTTGTCTCAGGGTTTTTTTTTTTTGTCAGCATCTACACACGTGAAAGATGCATTCTCAGATAATTCCTATCCAGTGAAGAATTTGAAGAAGTGAGAATCATGGTATTATACAGAAAGAGCCTTGAGTTTATTTCAAGATGTGGAAAAAATTGTAATTATTGATGACTGGTTAGTGATCTGTCTCTTGTGGAAGTGCTCAAAATGATCAGGAACATGCCATTTGTGACAGAGTCTATGACATTGTTGAATGATCAGGAGCATGCCAGCTGTGACTCTAGAGTCTATGACATTGCTGAATGATCAGGAACATGCCAGCTGTGACTCTAGAGTCTATGATGTCATTGAATGAACAGGAACATTCCAGCTGTGACTCTAGAGTCTATGATGTCGTTGAATGAACAGGAACATTCCAGCTGTGACTCTAGAGTCTATGATGTCGTTGAATGAACAGGAACATGCCAGCTGTGACTCTAGAGTCTATGATGTCGTTGAATGAACAGGAACATTCCAGCTGTGACTCTAGAGTCTATGATGTCGTTGAATGAACAGGAACATTCCAGCTGTGACTCTAGAGTCTATGATGTCGTTGAATGAACAGGAACATGCCAGCTGTGACTCTAGAGTCTATGATGTCGTTGAATGAACAGGAACATTCCAGCTGTGACTCGAGAGTCTATGATGTCGTTGAATGAACAGGAACATTCCAGCTGTGACTCGAGAGTCTATGATGTCGTTGAATGAACAGGAATATTCCAGCTGTGACTCGAGAGTCTATGATGCTGATTAGAAGACACTGAAAGGTCAGCAAGAAAGCTCAGCTGGAAAAAGCATTGCTCTCCAAGGTTGGTGACCTAAATCTGACTGACAACGAAGGAGAGAACCAACCTCTGGAAGCCATCTCCTGACCTTCGTCTGCACACTGTGAAATGTATAGCTGCATTTGCACACCATACACACACACACACACACACACACATGATAAATTAAACTAAATAATTCCTAAAAGACTTGTAATCCAACTGAGATAACTCTTCCTATTCCAAAATTCCAAAGTTCTCCAGAACCCTTCCACAGAAGATAATACTGGTGGATAAAATCCATTAATACTTTTAAAATAGTCAGCCCTCCAAAGGAAAGGCCTAGGACCAGAACACAAAGTAAAACTTGAAACAAGAAACATGTATGTACAGTAGTCCTGGCTATAGGGATTAAAGGCCATCAGCCATGGCTCCTTCAAAAAAAAAAAAACCAGCAGAAGCTTATACCCTGGGTACTTTTAAAGATATCTCCTTTGAGAAATTAAAACCCATGTGAAGATAGGTTAGATGTAAAACCCCAAGCCTAGAAATGAGTATGAAAATGGATCCTGGACATGGAGATGGCTAACTTTACCCATCGACTTGATTTGGGCTGAGAGACGACTCGATTAATAAAGCACTTCTGGGTGTGTATGGGAACATCCCGCAGAGACCATCAGCATCTAAGACAACAGCTGGGGGAGGAAGACCTGTACCCGCGTTAGCAGCAGCAGCCAATGGGCTGAGGGCTCAGATGGAACAAAGAAGGAAAAATAAGCCAACCAACATGTAAATGTTCGATTCCTGTGGGGCCACTACCCATGTATCTCAGGCACCACGTCTTCAGCCTTTCCCCTGGGCCCACACCAGTGACTCCAGGAAGCTTAAAAGCCCTCAGCCTCAGCCTGGAGACTCATCATCGGTCCTTCTTGTGCTGAGGTGTCCATTTTGTTAGGATGAGCAGCTATTAAATTTTCTGTCTTCCTAGCCTGCACACAGCCATATGACTTTAATCATGTAGTCCAAGCCAATAAATTCCCTTTGAAATTACATTCTGCTGCTGACATCCCTTTAGAGAACTCTGACTGATAAAGAGTTGGTAGAAGCTATGATAACCGTGAAAAAAAATTAACACAAAAATACTTTGGGGGATACTTTTACCACTCAAGGCTCAAGGAACATCTAAAATACAATGCACCTGCTGAAGATTTTACAACAACAACAACAACAAAAATAAACAGAGAAAATGATCCACTGAAGGAGAGGAAAGAGATAGGAGAATTAGCACCCAAGGGTCTGGAATAATTGAAAATAAGAAATAGTGTAATAAAATTAAAAGACAGCAAAATAAGTGAACACAAGAGCAAAAGAAGGAATAGCTTATTAGAAGAAAGAAGTGCTTGACTATGACAGTACAGGGCACTACGCAGCCTCTTCTTCTACGGAAGGAAGGTAGGCTTGAGCCCTTTTTGACTGGTTATACTCCAGAGTGAATTACTTGCAAGGTATTCACTTGTGTGAATCTCACTGAATTAGAAAGCCACTTGATCGGAGCTAGGGAGATGGCTCAGTAATGAGGAGCACTTGCTGCTCCTCAAAATGACCTGGATTTGATTCCTGCATCCACATGGTGGCTTGCAATCAACCGTAACCCCAGCTCCAAAGGATCCAATGCTCTCTTCTGACTCCCACACACTCCACACACACATTACACAAACATACATGCAGGCAAAACACCCATGCACATATAATAAAATAATTAGAAAGCTACTTGGTAGTTTTAATTAGACTGCGAATGCATAAACATTTTTGCTGTGACTTGAATGAGATCAGGCATTTGAAAAGTTGGTTCTCATCTGGGGGCTGTTTGGGAAGGATTAGGAGGCGTGGCCCTGTTGAAGGAGGTGTGTCAGCAGGATGGGTTTGAGGCTTGCCATCCTCAGTACACTCTCTCTGCTCCCTGTGTGGATCAGGGTGTGGGTCTCTTAGCTGCTGCTCCAGTGCCATGTTCCCCACCCTGACGGTGATAAACTCTAACCCTCTGAAACTGTAAGTCTTAAATAAACCCTTCTTTCAGTAAGTTCCCTTGGTCATGATCTTTTACCACTATAAAAGAAAAGCAAAATTCCAGTCCAATGATAGACCCTGTCTCCGGTGAAAACCATCTGAGGGGCCACCCCAGGGGCCAACTCCAGCCTCCACAAGCACATCATGCATCTGCACACCCACTTGAACATGTACACTCCCTACATGAATACACAGACATAAAAGCAAGCTAAAAACTAAATATGCCTCAATGGTCGCATAATATTTCCTCATGGGTATGATATTCATTTAGTGATTTTCATTATTGTGTATTGGATTGCTCATATATTTGATGTGGGATGCTTCTCTATATTCTGTAAATATGTTTTATTACCTTTGGTTAATAAAGAAGCTGATTTGGCCAATAGCCAGGCAGAATAGAGCCAGGTAGGAAATCTAAGAAAAAACAGGATAAATCTAAGAGAAACAGGATAAAAGTAGATGGGGTAGAGAGAAACCCCAGCAGCCACCAGGGAATGGGGTAGAGGGAAACCCCAGCAGCCACCAGGGAAGTAAGACATGAGGTAACAAGCCGTGAGCCTCGTGGTAAAATATAAAATAACAGAAATGGTTTCATTTAAGTTGTAAGAGTTAATTAATAATAAGCATGAGCTAATAGGCCAAACTGTTTGTAATAAATATTAAGGCTCTAAGTGATTATTTTAAAAAGGCCTGTATCATAACTGGGTGGGATACAGCAGTCTCCAGTTAACATATCATTTCATTACTAATGAATGCCTTAGGCTGTATTTATGGCATTTTAAAGTCAAGAGACAAGACTTTATAATTCTAGTATTCACTGTATTTCACTTACATTCAGTCAAGTTTACTGAGCATTGTTTGCAAGGTCGCTTTCCTCCAGTGCTTGTAGTTTTGCTTTTTCTATAATTATCAAAGACAGCACGTGAATTATAGACAATCTCTGTGTGTGTGTGTGTGTGTGTGTGTGTGTGTGTACATGCATGCCAAACATGTGTCTTGAGTGTTTGAGTAAAACAAAAATTAAAAAATTAAAAAGAACAAGCACCAGAGAATTCCACTATTGTTTTACATTGTCCTTAAAGGAACCATGACAACAAGACAACAATATGAAGGTTTGCTGGGTACTGAAAATTTTCATGAACTATGTTTGCTAGTCAGGTGCAAAGGTGATAGAACATTGTTTAGTGCGTTGTGAATCTAAAGAACATATGTGCTCTAAGCCAGTAAGGCGAATCAAACGACAACTTCCTAGACTTGTTTCCAATCTAATCTGGATTTGGGAAAATTTAGTACCTACATTGAAAGTTGTACTGAATTACCAAAATGCTCATCAGACCAATGAATACACACCCAAGACAGCATCTCCGCAAACACCAGCTCTTCATTCTGTTTTCAACTAAGAAAACAGTTGTCTGGTGATCACATAAACTAAATGTACACTCGAGCAAAAATTTCCTTTGCAAAAGGGAATTTTTTAACTTTGAATTAGCTAAAGCTAAATTAGTTGTGCTTGTGTCAGGGTTAACACACCGTCTTCTCATTTTTTCTTGTGCACATAGAAAAATTATTGGCTTGTCTGTTCAGGTTCTGCAAATCAGGTAAAACAATTTTAGGTACTATATTTTAGAAACAAAGAAAGAGATACAAGTGGAACAGGGGGGAAAGAGAAAGCAAAAGCAGGAGTCCCTCCTATTAAATTCTTGGCTTTAGTTCTCACTCTGGTGCAGAACTCTACAGGGCCACTGTTCTAATTTGATCTTTGTTGCTATGGCAAATGCCGTGACCAAAAGCAATGTGAGGAGGAAAGAGTTTATTGGGATTATACTTCCTGGTTCCAACCCATCACTGAGAGAGATAAAGGCAGGAGGTCAAGGAGGAGCAGAGGGAGGACCCATGTAGAAACGCTGCTTACTGGGCTTGCTCACTCGGGGCTCATCCTCAGCCAGCTCCTCACACAACCCAGGACCACCTGCTCAGAGGCCACACCGCTCAAAGTGGTTGGGCCCTCTTGTATCAACCCACAATCAAGAAAATCCCCCTACAGACGAAGCCGCAAGCCAATCTGATGGAGGCAATAGCTGCCCTCAGTTGAGACTCTGAGCTGTGTCAAGTTGAGGCACTATCTGTTGTGTATATTTGCACCCTGAATAACCCTAGGGGGTGCGATTCACATAGAGTCCTGATTGTGAACTAAGCATTTCAATTAAACAACGCAACAGACAGCAATGACTTCAGAAAACACAAATGACAATAGCTTATTGTATGAAGGAAGTCCTTTCTATAGAAAAAAGTGGTACTCGTGGTGGACAGTTCAGGAAATGAAAAACTTCTTTGGAGGGGAAACATTCATATATAGCACCAGACCAGGCTGGTGCCATCTCCAAGGTTGTAAAAGTTTATTGTCAACAGTAAGCAATGAACATGGATCAAAAAAGTATTCTGAGAAAACCTGATCACTTCAGCTTAAAACTCAAGTAATTCCCTAAACAATATCAATGGCAAGAAAGAGGAAACTCAGAAAAAAAAAAAAAAAAAAAAAAAAAAAAAAACAGGAAAAGCCACACACTGGTTTTCACATTGCATGCAGTTTTTCTAGAGCTTTCAGTTTGCCTGTCACTTGAGCTTTCTAACTATTGGCTAAACAAATGAGTAGAGAATACGAGAAACCACAGAGATAGGTCCTGACCTCATGTCTTCCAGCCTGGGCAAGCCTCTGAAAAGTCAGATTTGCTACCACCAAGAATGATGCCTGCCATCAGGACTGATTTTTAATGATAGCCACTTCCCCCGTCTCCTTAGCTTCCTTTCTGAGGGTCAGTATTGTGGAAGCCATGAGGGTGCTGGGAGGGCACGCCCAATGCTGGACCCACTGTGTGGCACATGGTGTATGTGGCTGCTCCATATTCACTGGATTTTGCCAGCATGTGTTCTTGTCCCATGGAGTCTTTGTGCACCCTTAGATGCCACAGAAACTTCCTGAAGAGGAACTCAGATAGAAAAAGAGTATAGGCTTGGGAATCTATGCAAATCCACGTGTTGAATCCCAGCTCTAAGTTCTGAGCAAATGGCAATTTATAAAAATTGCAAAACAAGCCGGGCGGTGGTGGCGCACGCCTTTAATCCCAGCACTCGGGAGGCAGAGGCAGGCGGATCTCTGAGTTCGAGGCCAGCCTGGTCTACAAGAGCTAGTTCCAGGACAGGCTCTAGAAACTACAGGGAAACCCTGTCTCGGAAAAAAAAAATTGCAAAACAAGTTTACTGGTTAGGCACCAAAGGATGACATGTTGATTTAATTTGCTCTATAGGGCACTTGTATGTTAAACCTCTTCTGAAAAAGGATGTTCACAATGAGTGTCGAGCATCTGACAGTGCCTGGAACACAAAAGAATCTCCAATAAAGACTCGGAAGTGTAGGGCAGCCGTTTACCAGCACTGAGCTGGGAGCCAAGGTGGCCAAGTCTACAAATACTGACTCTAGGCTTACAGATGTGTGACCCTGTGCAGCCCACTTCAACCCCGGGGCTTGGTTTCTTTATCCCTAAAATGAGACTAATGAGAACATTGTTTTGTGGAAGAACTGTGAGAAGTGAGATATTTATAGATAGACAAAGAACTTGAAACAAGTTCTCAGCACAAATCTCAGCATTGTGATGGCTAACTGTGAATCTGTTGAGAAGCTTATACACGGCAGTCTCAAAAGTTAGTGCCATTGCTCTCGGGTGCTCAGCAGAACTTGATGGTAAGGACCCTGCAGTTGAAGACACTACACACTTTGGTCACGGCATGGGGGAGTCAGGTTGATGCTGACCAAGAAAGCCTTCTTCCTACTGGGTTAGCTCCATAGTGCTGGAAGATGCTGTGGAAGCTCCTGAGGGTGGGGGCAGTAATCAGTTTTGCCCAACTCTGAGGTCTGTGAGCTATAATAAACATCACCACGGCGAGCTACACCCATGTGCACACTAGTGGCATGAATGTTATGGAGTGTAGTGATTTGAAAGAAAATGGCCCCCAAAGGCAGTGGCACTATTTGGAAGTGTGGCCTTATCGGAGGAAGTCCCACAGTGGACAAGCTTTGAGGTCTCTCTTGCTCAAGCTTCCCTGTGTGTGTGACAGTCAGGTGACTCCCTACTGCCTTCTGGTCAAGATGTAGCACTCTGAGCTCCAGCACCACATCTGCCTGCACACCTCCATGATTCCCATCATGATGATATGGACTAAAGTTTGAAACTGTAATTGAGCCACCCAATTAAATGTTTCCCGTCGAAGAGTTGCGTGGTCCTGGTGTCTCTTCACAACAAGGAAGCCCTAAGACACAATGGTAATAATCAACAACTTTCTGGTTGAGCTTCAGGCCTGCAGGAGGAAACACATGCCTGCACTGTAAATCTTGCCAAGGATCCTGGTTGGGGAGCTCAGAGACCCAAGAGGTGAACTGACTACTATTATTTTGCTAACTAGACATAGCATCAATCTGGCCTCTACATTCTTCTCTCTCTTCCCACAGATTAGTGCTGCTGTCAGATTTCATCAGATGAGTGTTTTGCCACAGTGGATGGAGATTAATGCAGAAAACTAACAGCTGGCCAAAGTGCAGATCCGTGTCAGTAGATGCTCAGCTACAGATGGGACATATATCACCATCATCCACCACTCAGGCACCACTGTAAGAGGAGGACAGAAACCAGAGGTTTGAAAGGGTAGAGTGAAACAGATCTTCTGGACACCCAGGCAAGTGTGTGCCTGCACAAGACCTGTGTCAACTTTTGAGCACAACGCAGGGAGGAGCACAAGAGCCCCCACCTCTAATGGAGGAGCTTTTGACAGTCAATAGCTTCTAGGGAAGGAAGGAGATGATTTTAGGGTGTGACCCCTGATAGGTGAATCACACTCCAGTGGAGGCCCCACCCCATGATAAAGGGGCAGTACAAACTGGACTTGGAGGAGTATTTTAAAAGGCGGGGGTGGGGACACAAAGTTGGGAGGGGTTGAGGAGGAGAGATGAAGGTTGAAGGAGTTGGGAGTGAATCTCAGAGCTGTTAGGGAGAGGAGCTGTAGATGAATATAATGAAAATACATTAAATGCTTGTATGAAATTCTCAAATAATAAACATATATTCCAAAAATACTTAGGTACTAAGTTAGATTATACAAGTTTAGTAATTATTCTTACTATGATTATTAGTGCTTACTGCGCTGGGTAGGGCTGTGCACAGAGCCCAAGGCACGGCATGCGCTGTGCATGTGAGAGGCCCTGGGCTTGACCCACAGCACCACCCCAAAAAAGAAAGAGTGAGTCAAACTGTACCAGATTGCTCCACAGTATATAAGAGTTCTGCATTTCTCATAGCAGTGATTTAGTTTTAATAATAGATTATATCAAGAGTTAACTAAAACAGGGATTTTCACATATGGCTGACAAAACCTGAACTGAAAAGGGTTACAATCACACAATTTTTTAAAAAATACAAAATTGATTAGCCTTTTAAGAAATGTCTTACTTTACAACTTCCCATCTCTTTGAAATACAGAGTATCTGGGTCCTCCCTGTGTGTCATCTGAAACAGTTAAAGATGTATTTATTTCCTTCACAGTGGGTTGGGTCAGTTGCCTGCTATACAGCTGAACTGAATGCTGGTATTTTGGAACAGTATCTGTTGACACAAATATATTTGACATCATCAGGAATTTAAAACAACAGAGGAGAGCGTGTCACAGTCCAGGCTCCGAGTGACACCGTTACTACAGACAAGTGTTGCTCAGACATTACATAAATGTTTTCATTTCCATGCAGAGTGTGTGGCATGTTGGTGTTGGGCTAGCAATGCAGGGTTAAACTATAGGCCTGCGGCCATCCTTATAAGGCCACACAGGGACGGCTGAAGACAAGAAGCGTAAGAATCTGGGAAGATATTCAGCAAGCTGTATGGACCTTTCATGTGTCGTCTAGTTGTCTGAATTTGAGATGACTCTGGGGGCAAAAAAAAAATCCCTTACTTTCTTTATTTCACCCCAGGGAGTGTCTGAATATTATGCGCAACCTACAAGATGGTGGTTTACATTTTCAAACTTGTTTTTGCTTTTGCTCAAATTTTCTAGTCCAGCAAATTCCCTGCTGGCTCATTTGAACTAAAAATGTAGAATTTTGGAACCTGCTTGATCTGGGAAGAACATGCATGTCTCTGGGTCCTTCAGGATAGCATTTTCTTTTATTAAGTAACATGATGAGACCCTCAGTGCTAAATGACTAGACTTCATTGTCTTGCCGTGGATTCATGTTTTCATTGGGCCTTTCAGAGGCCAGGAGAGGCACTGACCATTTCCATACCAGGGCAAGAGAAAAGAAAGCCAAAACAGAGCTATAAAATTTGTAGCCTATTGACAATGTATTTAACAACAATTCCAATACACATTCAGTCCAAAGCGTTTCCCCAGGTGATGAAGGGGATTTACTGGAGTTAAAAAAACAAAACACAACTGACTTATGGGTCACAGCAGATGCGGTCTATTAATGATGCAGAGAGTTCAAGTTGATGGTGCTGTCTTCTTTGTAAAAAGCTGCTCCTCTCTTAGGATGACCCTGTGTACTGAGCTCTCTGACAGTGAAACTCAGGTCTACGACCCTGGCTGGTTTCATTTACTTGTCTCACTGCTGTGACATACCGGGCAAGCGAGGTAGGAAGGCTGCATTGTGATTACAGGTCCAGGGCACATAATTCATCATGGTGGGAAAGTATGACCGCAGGAGCAGGAGGCTGCTGGTCCAAAGTCAGGAAGTAGACGGTGATTAATGCTGTGCTCAGCTTCCTTTTTTTTTTTTTTTTATGCATCTTGGGCCCCAGCCCATGGAATGGTTCCACCACATTGAAGGTGAGTCCTCCACATCAGCTAACATATTCTAAGCACCCCCTCAAGACTCTTAGAGGTCTGTCTCTCCAATGATAATACTAACCACCACCAGTGCTTTAGGGTATTTGCTCAAAGGAATGTCAGTTATATACAAAGCTACTGGGGACCACGGCTGTGAATCAGCCCAAGAGCCTGGACTGAACTGGCTCTCTTTTTATTTTTTCAAGCCACAAACCTTGAGTTTGATCAATTGTTTTCAATGAATAAAGTCAAAATCAGTGAAGACAACAGATTTAGCAAAAAGGAACACAAATAGGTACTCATGCAGCTAGAGGAAGTCACTGGGGAGGGACTGTTCCATAAATCGCTCCTCATGTAATGGAGAGATGACTCAGTAGGTTTGTTTGCCGAGCTCAATAACCTGAGTTGTTGGATTCCCTTAAACCACATGCTAGAAGGAGAGAAGCAACTCCCACTGGTGCCTTCTGATCCCCACAGCTGTACTTCAGTGCACAAGCCTGCCCACTCCCAATAACCAAATATGAAAAACAGAAAAGAAAAACAGAGCCCTTCAGTAACGAAAGAGGGGCTGGAGACTAGCAAGAGAAATGTGCTGGTCAAAGCTGGGTTTCAGAGTCACGCCTCCTCATTAATGGCAGTTTCCCAAGCCACGTGGAGCTCTTCTGACTTTGTTCTTAACTAGACTGCTGAGAGACTGTCCACTTCCCTGGGGGGTGTGGCAGATTTCAGGGGAGCCCCATCTCTCTGCATTCCTAAGGCTAAGACAGGAATTTGGTGTGGGAAGGAGTGAGCAGCAAGAGCAATGGAAACTCAGCACTTGGCAGTTGGTGCCAGCAAGCTAGACAGGCCTGAGTACTGGGAGCCTGGAGCAGGAAGAAGGATAGAAGGAAAAGCGGATCCATCCAGTTGACCTTAAAATGAGGTAAAGAGACGCTCTCCGTAGAGCTCACAGAAGGGCCTGAGGCTTGCTTAAAATGATGACTTGTTGATTTCTTGGACTGGGGAGAAAGACGGCGGAGAGGAACAATGGTGGAACCAGGGTACTAAATTCCAGAAGCCTCTCCTTCCTCTCGTTAGAAATGGTAGATATTTTAATTGATTAACAAGGTTGCAGCCTTTTGATACATTAGTTTGTGCTCCAACACAAGTACCAGAGCCATGCCTTTGGCTCTCCAGCAACTTCTATTTCCCAAAAATATATTCTGAAGTCCTTTCTGAAAGCTGGGAGTCTGAGGCTCCTACTAGAATCTGCGGCCCCTTCCAAATCCATCTCTTTCCATCCTCCCAGGCATCTCGGAGGGGTCCCTTGTCTGTCCTAAGGCAAAGTACCAAGTTCTGCTTTCCTTTCAGCGCATTCCCGAGTCACTCACAAGATGGCAACCTCTTCACTCATGCCTGTCAGTCCTCGTGTGCTACCGTAACCCATGACAACAAACTCGGGGCTTCTTTGGAGAGATGGCTCTGTGCTTAAGAGCACTGGCTGCTCTTCCAAAGGTCCTGAGTTCAATTCCCAGCAACCACATGGTGGCTCACAACCATCTGTAATGAGATTTGGTGCCCTCTTCAGGCCTGCAGGCATACGTGCAGGAAGGAATACTGTATACATAGTAAACAAATCTTAGAAAACAAACAAAACAAACTTGAACAGTTCCTGGAGGCTTCAGGTCAAGACCAAGGTGTGGGTAGGATTTATTTCTATTGAGGGCTGTGGAGGAAACGTCAGTGTCACGTCTCTGCCCTTGGCTTCTAGATGGCATCTTTGCATCTTTACATGGGCTTCTGGGTATGTGTTAGTAGACAAACTTCCTTTTCTCATAAGGACAGTATTCCTTTACTGGATCAGGGCTGGACTCACTGATCTTATTTCAACCATTAGATCCATAAAGGCTGTTTCCAAGGTGGGCGAACCGCCTTATTCCAATGGCAAGCAGCCACTGAGGCAGGAGGATGGTTAAGTTCCAGGCTAACCAGGATGGGACAGAGAAACCCTGTCTCTAAACAAAAGCCAAAACAACAACAACAACAAAAATACTTTATCCCCAAATGTAGTCAATTCTGAGGAAACCAAGTGTCAGGACTTCAACATAAATATTTTGAAGTCAAGGGATATAATGTAGCCACACAGCTTAATAGAGACTCCCTGGTAGTCTTCAGGAAATGCTGCCTTGTTAACTGGCATGTTCATTTATTACTTTTTAAGGTTTCTCTTTGCTTAAATATCAACCCCGGAAGGCCAAAGTCTCTATTTTGCTAACTGAAGTATCTCAGTTTTGAGCTCATTGCCTGCAGACTAGCATGCCCTTGATGAAAATTCACGGATGGATGAAGGCGTATTGTGAAGTCATTACAAATCACACACGTGAGAGGAAAAATGTTCACACTGTTAAGAAAGAAAGAGAAACTATATCGGTAGCACAGGTTTGCTTTTAAATCATTGCAACACTTTGACGCTTAGAGAAGTATGCCATAAAATGCTAATAGCAGGGGTCTCTTGGGATGGGGTTTTAGTTCTATCTTTAGGTGATTTCTTAACTTTTTACAGCTGATATATATTTTTACTTCTGTAAGAAGCTAAATTAGTATTATTAATCTTTAATAGAAGTCATCCTGCCATCACTTCTCATTGGCTATCACATCTATTTCCCTCTTCTTTTTCAGTGGCGAATGGTGAGAGAGTGTGTGGCTGATCTCGTGAAGCCCAGTGGCACAGTGCAGCTTGGTGGTGTCACATCTGTCTGTCACACCTGTCCTGAGTCCTGACTCATCATGGGCGATGACGGCAGGACAAAGGGCCGTGCTGTTCTCTGACCTAGACGGAATTTGGGTTTTTTGATCAATGGTTTGGAGAAACATTCCAGGGTGTGTTTATTGCTTTATTTTCTTTCATGAGTAGGCCAGACAACGCCCAGAATCTCTCACATAGTTTTGGCAGAAGCCTGGCAGATATCTGGAAGGGTGAAAGGAAATGAACTGGGAAGCATTGTCCAAACTTAACAACCCGGATAACAGTTGAAGTCACTTTTCTTTAGTGTCACATACTTTGCACCTACCTCCCATTCCCACTGACCCTCCGCTTCATAATGGAGGCCAGAGTTTTTCCTGTCTCAACTGCCCAGTCCCAAATAAACACACAGAATAGAAACTGCTTGGTCAATAGCTCAGGTTTATTACTAATTAGTTCTTACATTTAAATTAACCCATTTTTTTTTTATTAATCCATGTAAGGCCAGGTGGCTCATGGTTTTACCTGTTCTAGTATCATGCTTATCGGGCAGCTGGCTCACGTCTCTCTAGAGTGCACCCTTCTTCATCCGAGTCCTCAGTTTGTCCCTCCTAACTTTATCCTGCCTTGCTATAGGCCAATCAGCTTTATTATTAACCAATGAGAGTAATACATATTCACAGTGTAAGGATTATCCCACAGCACCCCTTTTCCCACAATCTTTCTCTCACAGTCATGCCTATTCATTTTGTGTAAGTCATCATTTTTTTAAAAATGAGAGAAACTATGAGTAGGATAACAAAAACTTCAATAAAACTAAGTATCATTGACATATCCTTTGCTTCAGGTTGCATTAATGGTTCCAAAACGCATTATTCCAGCCCAGAGCATAGGGTAAGGGCCTATAACTACCTAAATCATTACAAATTACTTAATTACAGTTAATTGATGCTGAGCCTTAGAACTAGCATTGCTTACTCTCTGCATAGCTTTGGTCAAGTCTGTTATGGAACCAGTTAGTATGCATGTTTTTCTAACTATTTCTTTTATTCCTTTTCTCCATCTAAGACACTCAACACCAATGCTGACTCATCATGGCTCTCACCTCACTGAGAGCTCTGAGGGTCAAATTTTTCCACTTATTTATAGAAACAAAATGCCAGCAAAGCATGATTTTTCTGACTCAAAGGAACAATATGCAGGGTGACAGATGTAGGCTTTCCTGACACTTCTGGAGAAGGGCACAGAGACCTTGCATACTTTGTTGCAAAAACACACAACAGTGAATGACACCATCATTCTACTACCTTCATATGAGGGGTTTAGCATGTCGCTGGCCCAGGGAAGGTTTGTCTGAGAATCTGACCTATCACCATTGTAGGTGACTGTCATGGATATGGTTTTGCACTCAGTGTATGTCTATTTGGCAGTTGCTAGTTAAAAGCAGCATAATAATTTCATTTAGGACACTATCTTTTGTAATGGCTTATTTTTCTGTAGTAGTCCATATCTGCTCAAACTATAGATCATAGATTTCTCTATGGATAGAATTACCAGGAAAATGTAAGGTTCTTCTTAGTGTGTAAGTCTGAAATTTTTTCCTTTATTACTATTTTCAGTTTCAGTCAATGTGTAAGGAGACATTATAATAGGAATTAAATGATTGTAATTACTTCTGAAGTCAACTGTGGACCCATGGTCTTTCTACCTACTAAAAACCCAAAGGCTGCTGGGCTTGGATGCACATACATGTAACTCCAACACTAGGAAGGTTGAGTAGTGAGGATCACAAGTTTGGCTACACAAACCAACAAACAAACAAACCCCTAAAGGCCACAGGTTCAAGGTTTCTCTGGATACTACACTAAGATCTGGTTCCAATAGCTTTAGTGTATCAATTTTAAAGAAGTGAATAAATAAGATCAACAGTCCAGCGTAGGCAGAAGTTTCTGTCCCATAAGCAACTCTCAAACAGAGCCTTAAAATTATTTATAAATGCTCAGCTGATAGCTCAGGTTTATTACTAACTTACTCTTATACTTACATTAACCCATATTTCTATTTATGCTTTGCCATGTGGCTCATGGCTTATTAGCTCATTTTTTATGTGTCACTGGCTGGTGTCTCCTGATTCCATCCTTCTCCCTCCCATCATTCTTAGTTTGGTTACCCCACCTATACTTTCTGCCTGGCTACTGGCCAATCAGCATTTTATTTAACCATTTCCAGTGGCAAATCTTTATAGCATAGAAGAGGACTATTCTACAACAGTCCAGGAACTGGCTTTGAGGGTTTTTCCCCCATAAAGGAATGAGGCTGACCACAGCTCTTCTTCTTCCTCTGTAATTTTAGACCGATGTCTTTACTGAAAACATGATACACCTGTATCATAAGAAATCTGGTTGCTCTTGAGAAAACCCAGATGAGTCCAGTCAGTCTCAGATGGTGTAAACTTTGTAAACCAGGTACCTGACATACAATGAAGAAGACATCATGGACATTCTAGCCTCAGAGTCAAGGCATGGAGAATGGAAGATCTAAACTCCAATCAGAAATGATACTGCTGGGAAGCCAATTTGGTCATTTCTGTTGCTAAATTGGTCCACTCCTGCTGTATCCTCTGTTTCCTAAGCGGTGATATATGTCCTGATTCATTTCCTGACTTCTATTTATGAGATTATTATAAAATGATGGTTGCTTTAAAGAGATGCTACAGAAGAAGAGAAGCTAGAAACAGAGGCATAAAAGAGGATACTGGAAAAAAACAAATGGCTTTAAATAGTTCTCAACTTCTGATGCTATTTTCTTATCTCATTGATGCACTCACTCAAAAATGTAATAAGCTAGGTGTATACTTAGTGCTGAGGATATGTAAAATGAACAGAAGGCTTCTGTTCTCAGAATTTGGTTGCCACAGGGCTGTCATACATGAAAGCAATCACCGTACAGTGTGAGAGCATGTCTCTCTACAGTTTGACATTGCAAAATAACTCCTTACAAGAAAGAGACAGAACCTGTCTTGAGGGAACGTGAGAAGCACTGTAGAACAAACTCTGCCCCAGATAAATCCCAGAGAACAAGTACAGGTTGACCAGATGGCCAAGATGAGCTGCTATCCTGAATTCCTGATTTGGGCTGCAAAGAACAGGAAAGAACTAGATTGGATAATCGGGTTTTTTATTGCTCCTATGGTTTCAGGCTTTCTCTACTCCTCCCACACAGAACATCTATTCCATCTGTGGGGAAGACATTGGAAGACACAGGTCAGAGAAGATTGCCCTTTTCCACCTAAGTACCCAGAAGACACCGTGTTACTAAGTTTGGGGTCATTGTCTATGCCTCAAGAAGTCAAGTATGACCACTCATCCTTTGAAAGCCTATTAAAATAGGCAGACTCACTCAACAGAGGAATCTAAGCCAACCTAGACTGTTGGAGTTTGGGGATTTCTTTTCTTAAATTTTCCATTCAGTTCCCTGACCCCTGCATCCCCCGAGATTGCTGTGCAAATGTCTTCTGATAGCATGATTCTAGAGGTACTTCAGGGAAGGTTGTGTCATGATGGTAAAAATTATTTTGACAACAGGGTAACAGAACCATTATAAGGAAAAGATTATGCTCTAAGTCGCAGCTGGGTTCCTAAGAAGACAAACTTGGCTAAAAAGGCCTCTTTAAACTGTTCGTTGATGTCAAGTTTAATGACACTCCTCTTTCCCCTCCAGCACTGTCTTTCTAAAGTCGGCTCATCTGAAGAGGATGCTGTCAAAAAGGCTTCTGGAAGAACCGAAGGGAACATGTCAAATCATTGCTAGAAAATGTTTCTAATGTAAGAGAAACTTGTTTCACTTGGCCAAAGGTTCCCTTTAATAGAGAAATTCAGAGGCTGTAGAGATGGCTTAGCAGTTAAGAACACGTACTGTTCTGGTAGAGGACCCAAGTTCAGTTCCCAGCACCTGTAAAGCAACCCACAACCACCTGTAATTCCAGTTCCAGGAATCCAGACTTCCTGAAACCTGCTCTTGTGTGTACACAAACACACAGACACGCACATATATAATTAAAAAATAAAAGTAGGGATGGAAAGATGGTTCAGCCGCTAAGAGTACTGCCTGCTCTTCCAGATTCCTAACGCCCATGAGGCAGCTACAAGTATCTGTAACTCCAGTCCCAAGGATCCAATGCCTTTCCACAGCCCTCCAGAGCACTATACCACAGACACAATGCACATAAATACAAGGGGGGTTGACATTCTGAAGTCCTAAGCTATCACACGAGAGAAATGAACACTGAAGCAGGATAACGGAGGGAGGAGACAGCAACAGAATGAAGGGAAGAACTGTTCCTACAGTGACTGGGACAGGAGACGTCTTGTTCCAGAATAGATCCCAGGTGAGCTTATTTCCTGATCAAGTGTAGAGGTGGACTCTTCCATCAAACAACCTGAGCGATCACATACCATCAAAGTCCCTGGAGCAGGGAGCAGAGCTGCTGTCTGACTTAGAAAAACTGACCACTGCTCCTCTCCCCCGACATATCTAAGAAGAGCTAAGGGCTAAGGACATTTTAGATTTCTGCAGCATCTAGACAAGTGAAACCAGAATGTTGTGGGACATTTGACTGCACTGTGAAACCCCAAGACTGAGTTAATAAAACCAACCTTGGGTCAGGGAGGTGAGCCGGTGACTACTTGACTCTAACACCTGAGTCTGTGTCACCCTCTTGGAACTGTTCGCGGGCCACTGGACCCTACGCGAGCTGGCAAGGGTCTGGAGATTGAAAGAACACGCAAGAGACCTAGGTCATTCGAAAGGAGATCAGCCAAATGCCGTTTATTCAATTTTAGGAAATCCTTATATACCTCGCTGCTGCACAATGGGATTCTCCCCCAGGCAGGTGGGAAATTACCACGCCCAAGGTGAAGTCAACAATGTCCTACAGCTAATCACCAGGAGGGGCAGCACAGGAACAAACAGTGGCTGGCCAGAAACTGTCCTCAAAATGAACCCCGGGATCAGGGGTAGATACATGGGCCTTCTAGACTGCACTGTGAAACTCCAAGACTGAGTTAATAAAATCAACCTTGGGTCAGGGAGGTGAGCCAGTGACTATATAGAGAGTAGGAAGAGCCAGGAATATGGATAGTGAGACACACAGGAAGGAGGAAGGAGGAACTTGCAGATTCACTTTCTTGTGTCTCTGGCCAAAACTGAAGATCAGCTGATTGCTTCTTGGCCTCTCTGAGCTAGCAGGTTTTCACCCTACATATGAATGATAGACACTTAGTTAAAAAGCACATTTGTAGCAGCGGCAGGGCTGGTGCCAGTGGGACTGGACGCCCTGCCAGGCCATGGCCCGAGCAGGTGTGGCTGACTGTGGGCCAGGGGAGCTGCAGAAGGTTGTTAAAATCTCAGTAGATTCAGGTGCAGCTGCTGTGCGGGAGGTAAAATACCCCAGAGGAGCACACAGACCATATGAGACGGGAAGAGCAGAGGGCTACAGGAGACGACGGGTCTCTCTCCACAGGCGGCTTTTCCTGGAGCTGTCCACATAGAATACTCAACAGTAGGAACGCCGTCCCAGAGGACATTTGGGGAAAGCGCTGTCCTGATGGGATGTTCGAACTGACAGTCTTTTTCAGAGCACCGTTTCAGATAAATCAGCACTCTCATCCCATGTACTAGGAACGGAAGAAGCCGGGAGAATGGCTGAGGAATGCAGAGACGGTTTATTAAGATGTGCCTACAAGTACCAGCAAATGCCTAAATTACCAAAAAACCAGATTATGATTATTTGAATTTAAGAACAAGAGAAGTCAAGTTGATGTACATTGTGCCAGGTGTTATAATTCTTTAAAATTTTGCTTACAGACTTTGAATATGATAGTAACTGTAGATTCTCTACTCAGAAAAATATCTATGCACATATCACTCCTCCACAGAATCCTACTCTATGAGGATGTCATACTTCATTGCTTTGATCAAACACTTGACACAAACACCACAACAGGAAGAAAGATTAAACCAATGATATAGGAATACTATGCTATATGGGTGTTCTGAACAATCTCCTGTCTTTAAGCTACGTGGAATAAAGACACAATAGCTAGAGAGTGTCTCCTCAACTGAACAGGTATCCGTGATGATCAATCACTGAATATACTACAGACTCATAAAGACACAATAGCTAGAGACTGTCTCCTCAACTGAACAGGTAATCGTGAAAATCCATCACTGAATATACTAGACTCATATATAGATAGAGCCTGTTTCTCTCAGACTCAAGGTCTCACTTAATAATCACCACAGAATTACTATTTTGTTATTTGTATATCACCTTCCAGAAAGATGGGTAATTTTTAAAAACAATGTTTTCTACTATTCCTTGAAAGTTAAATATTTTCAAAACAATGGTTTACAATATTTTTATTATGTTTTTAATTATTTAATTTTCAACATCCTGCATATCTCTTTGTGTAGTCTATTGTTAGGTGCGGGCACTCTCTTGTAATCTGATCTTAGACATTTCCTCAAGTCAACAGAAGACATATAAAACGGTATGCAGTGATATTTCTGGAATTTCCAACAATATTTTCACCACAGAGCACAATCACTAGGTCTTGAGGATTAAGTAGACATTGGTTATAGAAACGCAGCCTCACTGAATACTCACATTCCACCATGGTTTCTCACGTTTTAATGTTTTATTCTTCTTCGGTTTTTTGTCATTAATACTTAACTAAATGCTTTAAACAGAATTAAATTAAAAATTAATCTCCTCTGCTCTCTTGACTTTTGAGGTAACCTCTTCTTCCAGTTTAAAGACTAATACTCCCTTGGGTCCTTTTTGTGGTCTTACATGTGGCTAGAGGGTTTGCAAATGCCCATACTTTTTTTTTTTTTTTTTACAAATATACTGTATTTCCTTAATTTCTGCTTACTCCTCCTCAAATGTTGCTATTTCTTTTAACTTCTTGGAAAGAGTAACTAATGCCACCTTCCTCTTTTGTGGTATTCCTGTTTAGAGTTGATTGAGCTCCATGGATTTTGCTCTAACTCCCCTTCAGTTCACCCACATTTGAGGGAAGTGGCATCAGTGCCCTAGCGTCTGTGGCTTCTGCCTCCGTGGGTTCAACGAGCAGTGAACTGAAAATATTTTAAATAACTTGCATCTCTACATACATTTTTTTCTTGTCGTTGTTCTATAAATATCACCAGACTGCACCTATCTATATGGCACTGACATTATATTAGGTGTTAGAGGTGATCTGAAATACAGGAGAGAATGTACATGAGTAGGTTATACGTAAATACTGTGCTATTTCAGGCAAGGACTTCAGCTTCCTCTAACTGTGGTATTAGGAGGGGAGGAGCGATGGTGTCTTAGCTAGGGCTCCAATTGCTGTGCTGAAACACCATGAATGAGAACAGCTTGGGAGGGAAGGGTTTGTTTGGCTTACCCTTCCACATCACAGTTCACCACTGAAGGAAGTCAGGACAGAGCTCAAACAGGGCAGGAACAGAGGCAGGAGCTGATGGAGGGGTGCTGCTTACTGACCTGCTCATTTTGGCTTGCTCAGCCTGCTTTCTTACAGAAGCCAGGACCATCAACCCAGGATGGCACCACCCACAATAGGCTGGGTCCTCCCCCAGCAATCATTATGAAAATGCCTTGCAGATCTGCCTACAGCCTGATCTCATGGAGGCCTTTTCTTAACTGATGCTCCCTCCTCTCAGATGATTTTAGCTTGTGTCATGTTGACGTATAGCCTGTAGAAGTGGTATTTGGTTTTCATGAAGTGTAACATGATTTCTGGGAGCTGTAGACATCTATATACTCCCTTGTTTCCAGTTATTTCCAGCTGAAACCTACAGGAAGACAGGAGTCACAATGCCAACTTTCCCCAAACTTCTCTCCCAGAAACGTCTCCCAAGCCCCACCCCCGCTTCTGCTTCCCAAGCTTACCTAACTCAGATAAGGTCTGGCTCTATAACCCGGCTAGCCTGGCCTCATTCTCTGTGTGGTTTCGATGTGAAATGTTCTTTGTAAGCTCCAGTGTCTAAACACTTGGTCCCCAGCTGGTAGAACCTTTGGTGCACCTCTAGCTAACATGTGGCTTGTTGGGGATGGGCCCTGAAAGTGATATCCCTTCTGGTTTCCCAAAATGCTCTGCCCTGACACACTAGAATATGAGAAGCAGCAGGCTGTGAGCTCCTGCTATCATACCTTCCCCACCTTGACAGATTGGACTCTGTAAAGTGTGAGCCAAAATAAATCGTAAGTTGCTTCTGTCAGTAACAAGAAAAGCAAGTGATACACTTTCTCACCTATCCATTTCCCTACTTGTCACCATCTAACCTGCAGCCCCTAGCCACCCCGCTCCACAGCAGCCACCGCGCTGCCTCAGCCGATGGCAGCAGTGCACTCTGTCCATGAAGGCACAGTAGGATGAGATCTACACAATCAGCCGCAGCTCATCCTAGCAGCCCTTCCTTACCACCATTTAACTCCTTATTCTCCAAGTTTCCTTCCTTCGCTCCCACATGAGACCCCCCTTTAATAGACATTTTAAGGTAACCACAACTTCAATTACTTCCGCTACTCTCTATTTTAATACAGCTTCCAATGCTGTATTTTGAACAGTTTTATCTTACTCACTCACTAAAACCATAGATTCCAAGTAGTTCCACGAAAGTAACCAGTAAATCAAAGAAGCAGTCTTAGAATGTAAACCGCAGGAGAACTTCCCCTAATTACTCTTTTTGTTTTAGTGCAACTTCCAGACATTCATTTCCATACATCGCTTAAGGTCAAAAACTGTTTTCTTCTCCAGTCTTATTCTTCCTCCATTAACTGTGGGGAGAGGGGCATCAAAATCTGCCGAGTCCCCTTAATCAGAACCTTAGACATCTTTTTTTCCCCTCTTCCCTTTGTTCTCCCTCTATATCCAATAGCTAAGTACTTCCTATTTCACCTCATAAACAAGTTCTTTGTCCCCTTTCAGTCACCACTGCCCTTGGCTGGAACTGTCTTTCCCTCCTGGGAGAATGACTATGCTCCCTTACCTAATGAATATGATCCTTAAATGGTCCTTAATTCCCTTCCTTCTTATTGGCCAGCGTGATCTAGTCACAAATCTGATAGTGACTTTTCAATTTCATGTGAGAGTTCAACAAATATTTCCAGTATAAAATTCAAACTCCTGACACCACTGACTTTGGCATCATAGAGATGTGTTTGTACCCCAAGTTCAGACAGCTAGATTCTCCAAATTTTTGCTTCTCTCTTTTGCCTCAATGCACTGGGAGCCTGGACTCCTGGAACAGAGAATGAATTTGAAGGTTCAATTAGAGAAAGCATTTAAAAACGCACGCGAAACGATTACTCTTCCTTAAACACCACCAAATACCAGGTCTCCTTCCCCAAGTGTGACTTCCTTCTACTGGTACGTGAAACAATCACATTAAGGTGTGTGTAAGGATCTAGATCACCCGGAATCCAGACTATTTTGGCTCCTGCCCCAGCAGTTATGTAACCTTGGGGAAGTTACTTAATTTCTGCAGCTCGCACTCCCACCTCCCCCAACCTCGGTAAAATCTGGGAGATGTAACATTGGATTGCTTTAGAGTTAGGGAACTCCGTTGGCATGGTGACCAGTACATGACGCTTGCTAAATGTTAATTATTCTCTACCATCCCCATGAATTAGGACTATAGGTACCCCCACCGCGTGGTTTTCAATTTTGTAGGAGAAAACTGCTCTCGGCATTGCTAGTTAAGGAAATCTGGAAACGCCTATCTGGAGATAGGAGAAAACAGGCAACGCGTGAGCTGCTGGCTCCCACGTTCTCTGAGCTGGGAGGGACGAGTTTCGTCCTTATTTTTACGTACGAGGAAGTTAAAGGGTGACGTGTCCTCGGGCCTCGTGCAAGGCACAGTCACAACTCTTTATTGAGAGTGAGACCAGAGCCCCGGAGTTGCTATGGTTAAGCTGCAAGCGAAAACGTAACACTGGGAAGACGGGAGCATTTAGCTGTATACAACCGGCCAAGTCCGGTGCAACTTACTTGGGTAAGCAAGGGAAAGCTGTCAGACATGGAGAAGCCCCGCTGCTGACAGAACCAGCTCTCTACCAAGCGCGAACCGCCGCGGCTCAGGCCCAGGACCCCGGCTCCAAGCTGCCCACGAGGAATGCAAACCCGAGTCCGCGCGGCGCGGCTTGAGGGCCGGGGCGGGGCTTTACGAGTCACGTGCCTGGGCCGTAGGCGGGCGCGTGGAGGGAAGTCGGGGTCTGATTGGCTGCCCGTCACCAGGTGACCGCGGGGCGCGTTCCGGTTGGCAGGAGCCGGCTAGCGGCCTTCAGTCTGGAGGCGGCGACGGAAGGAGGAGGAGCTCCGGCCGCGCTCTCGGCCCGCAGTGGCTGCGTCTCCCAGCGCTTGTCGGGTCCCCACCCCTTTTAAATAAGCCGGGCTGGTCGCCGCCCTCGCAGACTAGTCCGCTGTGGGGAGGCGGCGGCGGCGAGCCGGCGGGGGTGCGGCCGAGGCCGGAGCCCTGCCCCGGGCCGGGCGGCGGGGCGGGCGGGCGCGCGGCGGGCGCGGCGGCGAGTGCGGGCGGGCGCAGCCCCGCTCAGCCCGGGGCTGCCGGCGCCGACCGCGCCATTGTTGGGGGAGGGGGCGGGAGCGGAGTCCGGGGCGAGCGGAGGCGCAGGCAGCGGCCGAGCGGAGCGGACGCGCCCCATGGGGAACACGCTGACCTGTTGCGTGTCCCCCAATGCCAGCCCCAAGCTGGGCCGGCGTGCGGGGCCGGCGGAGCCCGACTACGAGTCCGAGACCTACGAGGCGGCGGCCGGGGACGCGGTGGCGGTAGCGCCGACGCCCGCTGCGGCCGTGGAGCCCTCCGAGTTGGATTTCGGAGCCGGCGAGGGGCACCACCTGCAGCACATCAGCGACCGAGAGATGCCCGAAGGTGAGGGGGCAGCGTGCGCGTCCCGGCCGCGGCGCACCTCTGGCCTCCACCTTCTCCCGGGGTCCCGCAGGGAGGTGGGAGGCGGCCGCCGCCTCGGGTTCCTCACTGCCCGGAGTAGGCTGGCGCGGGCCTGGGCACCGAGGATGAAGGCTGTGTGCGGCTCGCGTCTCCACCCCTTATTCTTCCTGGGGCCGCGGCTGGCCAGTTTCGCTCCCACCCCTACGCCCAGTTCTTGTTCTCATCCCGACCTGAGACCCTGCAGCCCCCTCCACTTCCTCTTTGTAATGCTGGGCACTGTCCAGCGGGACATTATCAAGACTTCATGTGTCTGTATGTAAGTGCCCCTTTTCTTAATAAAACTCCAAGGACCCTGACCTCGGCGTAACCATCCTATCTCCCTGTCCTTATTTAGCTACATGGTACCTAAGGTAAGAACCTAATGGTTCCTCTTCCCTGGAACCAGTTAGGTAACTGATATTAAAGCAGTCCAGACTCAGCCTATTTGAGGATTTCTTACTTACGTTGAAGTAGAGGTTGCCACAGAAATGTGTTTGATATTAATAAGATTTTAAAAGTATCTTCAATATAGGTTGTTTTAATTGGAGCACAGAAAGAAAGGAGATTGGGAATGGGGCTTTTGTGAAAGATGCCAATGTTTTCTTCCAGGGCTACGTTTAAGTCCCGTCCGTTCCTCCCGCCCCCCACCCCCCACAACAAGCTCAAGTTTACCCTCGGACTTCTGCTCACTTTAAAGTTCTCATTTCGACAAATACATCGCCACTTTAAAAGTTTCATTTACTTTACCTCTTCCAAAGGAAGAGGGGTGGGAGAGATTGTTGGTCAGACGTTTCAAAGGAGTCAAAAGCTAAAATTTAGCCTTAAATTAGTAATGTAAAGGTTTGGGAGTGAGGGTGAAGCACTTAGGTGCTTGTACTGTTTATTCCCATGGCTCCTTTCCCTCCCTACCTTCTTGCCTGGAGAATTTTATTCAGCGCTGAGCATGTTGAAGTAAAAGACAAATTCAGCATCCTGAACCGCTGGAGGGTGGGCTGGATGGGTAGGAGGGAGAAGCGGAAGTGCTTGGAGCTTTATAATTAAAAACCTGTGAGTCTAGAGAGAAGTAATACGGGATAACAAGATGGTTCTTGAAGGCTACAGACTTTAAGACAAAGTATCATCAAGTGTTTAAGCCAGGCTGGCCTGTTTGTTTCACTTAAATGCTACAAATGATTTCCTTTCTTTAGAGGAATCTCTTATAACCTTCTTTAAACTTTAGCTTGGTCGTTGGTGTCTTCATGTTAAACTTAAGGCCCATGATCGATACACTTTTGTAACTTTTTGTAATATTTAAATATTATAAAAGAATGCAAAAATAATTGTATCTTTAAACAGTGTGCAGCTTGCATGCCTCTGTGTGTGTGTGTTTATGAAAACTGTTCTGTTTTAAGGGAAGCCTCTGGGTTTACAAACCAGTTAGAATGTGGGTAGTGTTGGGTGAGAATCCAAATAGGACCTTTTTATAATTCTTGAGGGATTACCACACAATTTCATGTATGCTCATTTGTCCCTTCGCAATACAAAGGAAGTCTGTCTGCACTCTCAGCACTGCTGGTGAGGACGCAGAGTTAAGATATGACTGAAGCTGCTTCTGCGAGGCACTGTTCTCAGTACTAGTGTGGAGGTGGGCGGGTGTGCTGGGTTGCACTCTTGAGAATGGATACTCTATTTTAATCTGTATAGGAGAGCTGGGTTCTTAGTCCTTCCCTGTCTTAGTTACAATACAAGTAGCTGATGGAAAGGCAGCGTTTGCTGAGATCTCATAAGTGTTCTTTTCAGTGAGAATGAGTAAAGGGAGAGGTAAGGATGTGGCCTGGATTCACTGGTTATGTAAATGGGATGTTCTGGTAACCATTGGTTGAAGCTGAGGATGCTGACATTAAGAATGACTGGTGAGAGGTATGTGAGCATAGACCTATATGGTAGGGAAGGCTAAGTCAGAAATTTTGAAAAAAAATGTGAGCATAGAATTTGAGTTTATTAATATTTCCATTAAAATTCCAGTGTTTCTTCTAAACACTTTTAGGTTTGGAGGACTACTTTATGGTATGATATGTACTCGCCCAACAAGTACAGACCCCTTGGCTTGATCCTTAGTGCTGCATTTGACTGAAAATATCAAATATATATAAACACATTGAAAGTTTGCTTTTAATTTCTATATTTCAGAAAATTTTATGCCAGTTTCCTTGGAAACTGAGAAATAGCTTAAAAAGTAGCTTTTATTTATAGAGAAGAATTGAATTGTTTTGATTTCTTAGATAAAATCATGAATAAATGATCTGCTTTATTCTCTTTTGAAACATTTTAGAGCATTCAAAGTCACTTCTAAAACTTCCAAAGTACGCACATTAGTATTTCCTGATCCATTGGCTCTAATGTCGTGTCTGATAACTGATGGTAACATCAGTAACACAAAATAAGGTACTGGGGCTTCTTTTTTCTCAGCCTTTCATGCAGCTTTCATGTACTGACTTTAGGAACTATGCTTAGTGCACTGGTCAAAAGTGCTCAGGCTGGAGAGATGGCTCAGAGGTCCTGAGTTCAGTTCCCACAACCATTTGGTGGCTCACAACCATCTGTAATGCCCTCTTCTGGCCTGCAGGTGTACATGCAGACAGAACACTGTACGTATAATAAATAATAAAGAAAACATTTTTAAAAAGTGCTCTCTCAGCCGGGCGGTGGTGGCGCACGTCTTTAATCCCAGCACTCGGGAGGCAGAGGCAAGTGGATCTCTGTGAGTTCGAGGCCAACCTGTTCTACAGAGTGAGTTCCAGGACAGGCTTCAAAGCTAGAGTAACCCTGTCTTGACAAACCAAAAAAAAAAAAGATAGAAAAGTGCTCTCTCAAGTCACCCTGTCCCTTGGAAAGAACTGGCAAATATGATGTGGGAGAACCTCTGAACCTTTTTTCCCCTTTCTAGTAACTGTTAACCATTTTTTTAATATGTTGGTAAGAGCTATAGAAAACACAGAAAAGCCATTTTTATTAATATTTTGGTGTTGCATCTTCTTGAACCTTTCATATGCCTGTAAATAAAACATTTCCCTTTATAAAAATGAGATTGTGTGTGGTGCTTCCTATCCCTGGAACAATGCTTCATCCCCAGAGCATGCTCCAGGAAGACAGTGCAGAGTGCCCTATGGCGTGCTTAATAGCTGCAGTACCAGATACACCCGTCTCATATGGTTAGACATCTTTCGTAGTGAAATTATGCCTACTCTCATAAGATAAAAACAGATTTTGATGAGTGGTGTGTTCTACCTCTGGATAGAATTCAGATGGTATATTTAGTCTTACAATTTAGTGCCTTATGATGTGTCATTGGTGTTAAAGGCATTTAGTTCTTATGCCTGGCAATTTGATGGTAACACTGATTTTTTTACTAGTCATTTAACTCTCTGATTAGATTTATGATTCTTAGTAAACTATCTCATGTCTTTATTTCTGAATAGCTGCTGCTCTGAGAGGTCTGTCCGTAATGCTGATCTCAGATGACAAACCAAGAAGTCTAGAAACAGGAGAAAACTGAAAGGTGCCCGACTGGTTTGAGTACCCTGAAACGTGTTTATTGCGCACCTTGAATGGCTAGGCAGTGCTCCAGATAGAGGCAGTGGTAGAAAAGGAAGTCCCTCCTAACTCTGACCTTCTGTTCCAGAGACAGTGGGAGTAGACAATAGTGAGTCATCAAGAATGTAATGAGCTGGTAGGAAGAAAATGATAGAGAGCAGGGATTGGGAAAGGGAGAGCTTTACACTGAGGTGAGGAAAGATGACTTGTCTCTAAGTAATGTGTGAACTTTCCTAAAAGGGAAAGGAAACAATAGAGGGTGAGGGGAGACTTTCCTGTAGACAGGTCCCTTGAGAGCTTTTTATATGGGACCAAGCTTGGTGTCTGTAAATGACAGGAAGGAAGGGGCACGGTATGGAAAAAGGGATGCCTGAAGAAAGGTGGTGGGTTAGGCCTTGACAACAATGTGAACTTGGGTTGTATTGGGAAACCACTGGAGAATTACACACAGGGAAACAAGTTCTTTGTGAAAAAGACCAGTTTAGTGGCTTTGTGTGAATGCACTATGGTGTATGCAAGAGACCACCTGGGAGTCTGGGCAGTAATTTCAGAAAAACCAGTGGTGACTTGAACAAAAAAAAAAGCATTATTGCCTAAGGAATAAACTAGGCTGACTAAAGGCAATGAAGTAAATAAAAAAGTAACAAAGATGAACTGACAAGTGACAGAAGAAACACAGGTGATCCTTACACTCCACACATGAGAGAATGGGAATGGAAACTGCAGGTCCTCCTTTGAGGGGTGAGGAAACCCAAAAACTTGACAAATGTTGGTGAGGTTATAAGGAAGGTTATATTCATATATTGCTGTTTTAAACGAAGAATGATTTGACTCCATGAAGGGGAATTTGGCAAAAATCTAACAACATTGCTAGTTTATTTAACCTAGAAACCCTGCTTTAAGGAATTTATGCTAACGATGTGTATACTGTCATGTGAGACAACATATTTCAAAGTTCTTGCTGTATTATTTTCATTAAGATGATAGGCAGCAACTCATATGCAGTCAGAGACAGGTAAGATAAACTGGCATAACTACATGGTTATGCAGTTTTCTCTATAAAAGTAAGTACGGACCTATGGAACCATAAAATAAATAAGGATCTGTTTAGAGCCATCTTCAGGGTAGATTTCATGAAGGGGGTTGGGAGTGATGTATGGAGAACAGCAAGGAAAATATATATTCAGTTATAAAAAACACTGGAATTCTTGATCTTGTGTAATTATGTATACCCTATTATCTAGTGTTGGCCAAAGCACATACATATTTGCCTAAGAATTACTTTTATATAGATTTTCCAACGAAATGGCAACATTTACTTGTTTGCTTCTGTGGGTATGAAAACTTTGTAATGTATTGCGTATGTCCTGTACACTTCATTTTATCCTCTCAGGGTTTTGAATTAGTACAGGAATCGTAGCTGGTTTACAGATGAGAAGACAGCTTCTAGGAAATATAAATAGAGTATTCTAAGGTTTTAACAGCTAAGAAATGTTCAGTCAGGAATGTAAATTGCAATTGTATAACATCAGCCTAGAACTTAAGAGAGTAGGACTTAAATGGGCTTCTTAGGGTGTCACCTGTCTTCTGTCTTCTTTTGAGGCTACTGAGCTTTGATGTTCTAACAATAATGTTGAGGAACATACAATGAAGTGAAGGTAGTAATTGTGTAACCTAGAAATGATCTTCAAAGTTTAAGTTAATAAAATCCTCTCAAGAAATAGACTAAGGAAAAAAGTTTCAATATATGAATGATCACAGCCATTAAAACACATTGAGATTTATGACAGGGAAATACTGAGAGCTGGTGGAGGGGCAGGCACAGAAATGGACTGGCTCACTGGAGGCTAGGAAAGCTGGGCAGCAGTGACCTCTAGATTGAGGACCCTCCGCTGAGGGTGATGTCAAGTGTAGACTGATAGATTCATCTGACAGTGCAGTTGTGGATTTTGTGATGTTTGTGTTCAGAACCACAGAACTAGTACAGAACATGCATGTTGATGGATGTGGAGCATATCAGAAAGTAGGCTAAGTCTTTAGACGAGTACCCAGGAACTGCTGACATGCTCTATTTATTGTCATATATTGAAATTGCTATGTTGGAATCAACTTTCCCCACACCTGAAATGTGCTATTTCTATCTGCCAATGTCTTGCTCATTGCCTCCTTTAATATTTTGATAAGGAAATTTTGTGATGGATTATGATTATGTAATGTTAATATTTTAGCCTTCACTACATTTAGTTATTATAAGTTGAGTGATTTTTTTTTTTTTTTAGTATTTTTGATGTGTGATTAAGGTGGATCATACAATGTATAGATTCTTGGTCTGGAGGAAAAGCAGTTTACCTACCATTGCTTTCAAACTGAATTGCAACTTTAATTGATAATTCAAAAATGGTGGATCTTAATCATAATTTTATCATAATCATAATTTTAATCATAATCCTTATCTTATTTGTCCTAGTTGAAAACATTCTTAGAGGTTTCTTTGTGAAAGATGTGTCCATATATGTGTGTGTACTACGTGTTCATATGTGACAGTCAGGGAAAGGGTGCTCTTGCTCATTCCTGCTCCACCTATTTAAGACAGTCCAGGGTCTGCCTGTCTCTGTCTCTCTGTTGCTGGAACCACAGATACAGTGTTAGTGCTGACTGTCCATGGGTGCTGGGCTCCGCACTCTGGTCCTTGTGCATTGAGCACCTTTATCATCTGAGCTGTCTCACCAGCTCTGCTTACAGTTTTCTAAAGAAACTTACATAGAAGATACATGGTAATTGGTATGTTCACATTTTCCTAAATCCATGTGTGTGTGCAGATACTGGACTGGCTAAGCTAGAATGGGAATAATACTTGCTGTATCATTATACATTATTCAGTAATAAATACGTTGAGGGTGGGAATGATTTTCTTTAATACAACACAAGTTGTGAGCTGAAAAGAGATTTTGTGTTGTTTAGAACTGATAAGAGGTTTTGTTTTCTTGTGGTTCAGTACCCAGGGGCAGGTATCTAAGCACTGAGCTACACTGTTTTTAACTTTTTTAAAAAATCCACAAGAAACATAGCTGAAAGTTAATTATTGTGAGTATATCTATTGGTAGTTTTTAATGAAGTGTTATTTTAGCTTCTGCTGATTTCTGTTGCTAAGGAGACTTTTATCCATCTCACTTTTAATGTGATCCATAATACTGATTTACTATGTTATTTATAATTATGCATCAGTGGAAATCTATCTCAAAATCAGTGTGTACTCACAAGGAGTTCAGAGGGAGCTAAACTAAGCTTAGCTTGACCTGTGAATTATGTGATCTCAGAATGCATTTTGATTCATATTTGCTGAAAAGGCTTTCCTCCCGAAAACCACATCTCCTAACTAGCTAATGCCCCTACAGCACATTTGTCTCGGACTTTGAGAAGTCTTGAGAGATATGATAGACTGGCCATCCCTGGGACATGTGCCCACTCCAAAACCTTCCCTCCAAGACATGGTGTTCTTGATTTTATCACAACCTTAGATTTTGCTTTTAGGTTCAAAATTGTACATTATCATTTGGCTTTTTTTAAAATGTATTTTATGTGAATGTATGTGTACCTGAGTGTATGTCTGTGTGTGTATGCACATATGTGTACCTGAGTGTATGTCTGTGTGTGTATACACATATGTGTATCCCAGGAGGCCATAAAAGGGTGTTAAATCTCCAGAAGTCGTCGTCGTTACAGGCCATTGTGAGCCGCCCAACATGAATGCTGGGAACCAAACCAAGGTCTTTCACAAGAACAAATGCTCTTAACTGCTGAGTCATCTCTCTCGCCACTCGATTTACATGTATGTTTTAAACAGTCTTTTTGATTTTAATACTTAATTTTCTTGTACTCATGAAATTCCTTAGATTTTCTTTTTTTTCCAGGTCTGGGGATCAAACCCAGGGAAACACTGTACTGACTGAGCTATATATGACTTCAGCCCCCTCTACTGAAATTTTATAAAGAACTTTTATTGTGACACAGAGGCTGCTACATGATATAGCTGTTTCAAAAACTATTTTTGTTTTTTTTGTTTTTGTTTTTTTTTTTTTTTCGAGACAGGGTTTCCCTGTAGTTTCTAGAGCCTGTCCTGGAACTAGCTCTTGTAGACCAGGCTGGCCTCGAACTCAGAGATCCGCCTGCCTCTGCCTCCCGAGTGCTGGGATTAAAGGCGTGCGCCACCACCGCCCGGCTCAAAAACTATTTTTAATAGTGTGATCTGCAAGCTACATTTTAATTCAAATGGCAATATGTTTGATTTTTAGAAGGAAGTAGTCCTCTGTCGCTTTAGAAACAAGCTTTAGATTAGAAACAGCTTAGAAGATCTCTGCCTGTCACTTCATGCACACATGGCTTTGTTTTCCACATAGCTAACTTTGTTTCATACTTAAAGATGTCAGAAAACCTTACAAGTAATTGTGTGGGGCATCCTTTAGAATAATTCTCTTCAGCTAGTACACGCCTTTAATCTTAGCCCTCTTGAACCTGAGGCAGAAAGATCCAAGAGTTCAAGCCAGCTCAAACTACAAAGTGAGATATTATCTATAAATAAATAATTTAAAAATAAAATAACGTAGGTGATTCAAATTCCTGTTCCACAAGGAAGTCCTAAATTACGTTTATGCAGGACTCTGTGCTTGTTGCTTGGAGGAAGGGGGTTCTAAGTGTATGCATTTCGTTCGTGAAATGCTGAGCTAGACAGTAGTGCTGGTTGAGTAGGACTTTTAGAGTTACATTTTGTTTTTGGTGTGTATGAACAACTGCATGTGCCCAAGGAGGCCGGAAGAGAGCATTGGGTCCCCTGGAGCTAGAGAGTGATAGGCAGTTGTGAGCCACGCCATGTGGGTGCTAGAAATGGAACTTGGATCCCCCAAAGAACAGTATGCTAACTGCTGAGCCAACTTTCCAGCCCAGTGGAGAGTTGACTGTTAAGTGTGTATTCTGTGAAAGCAAAGGATGTAGTAGGTACACTGTGATTCACCACTAAACCCCTTTTTCAAGAGTAGAATGTTGGCTGGCAAGGTTCAGGAAGTGTTGCCGTACCATTTCTCTGCCTTGATCTTGTTCGAGTTTCTGACAAGACCTGTTAAGTGGCTTGAGATGAGCTTTGCTCAGAAATGTCATAGTTTTTTTCCTTTCTCATTACAACTTTCCTTATCCCATGTAATGGCAAAGTGTTCATTATGGTTAGTTTAGAGTCTGTCTTCTGTTGGGCAATGGTAGTGTATGCCTTTAGTACCAGCATTTGGGAGGCAGAGGCAGGCAGCTCTCTGTGGATTCAAGGACAGCCTGGTCTACAGAGAGAGTCCTGGGGCATCCAGGGCTAAACAGAAAAACCCTGTCTTGAAAAACAGAAAGCAAACACACACACACACAGAGAGAGAGAGAGAGAGAGAGAGAGAGAGAGAGAGAGAGAAGGAAGAAAGCCTGTTTTGTGGCCTTGGTTAAATAGATGATCTCATCTTGCTCCCAAGGTAGATTGCAACAAGAAGTGAGTGCAGCCTTGGAAATTGAAGTCAAAAATTAAAAATCAGTTTGTGTTCATGAAAGTCAGGTGGGTTAGGCCATTGGATTTTTCTGCAGCCCTACATCTGCATGACAGCTTGCTTCCACATAAGCTGCTAACTAAGCAAGTTCTCTGTCTGATGAGATTAGAATTCGTCAAGTGGGCCGGGCGATGGTGGCTCACGCCTTTAATCCCAGCACTCGGGAGGCAGAGGCAGGCGGATCTCTGTGAGTTCAAGGCCAGCCTGGTCTACAAGAGCTAGTTCCAGGACAGGCTCTAAAGCTGCAGAGAAACCCTGTCTCGAAAAACAAAAAAAAAAAAAAAAAAAAAGAATTCGTCAAGTGGTTAAAGAATGTTTATAAAAACCTGATGTCTTTGTTGTCGCATTTGATATATTGAGCTGTATTTGACAGTAAGTTGACTTAAGGCTGGCTTGGAAACATTTAGTAACATCAGCACATATGTTAGATAAGTAGGAGGGAAGGGTGTGTGTGTGTGTGTGTGTGATTCTATTAAAGTTTCTTAAGATTACTTAGGTATACATTTAAAGAGTCTAAGACATAGATAGTAGTTTTCACATGAATGGAGAGATTCTGCAGTTTTCCTATAGAATTTTTGTTGTTGCTTTTATTTTCTCATGTTCATGCCTGAAAACCCTTCTCCTCAAAGTTAGAAGTGTTAATCACGATTTTCCAAACCACCTTCGTTTCTTCTGAGACAAATAATCATGTCTTTCTCTTTCCTTCTGTAGATTTAGCTTTGGAATCAAATCCTTCTGACCACCCCAGGGCAAGCACAATTTTCCTCAGCAAATCTCAGACAGATGGTAAGACACTTTTCCCCACTGAGGAAAGCCTGAAAACCATTTCTATTCAGTATGATACCTTATTGGAAATATTTCTTGGAATTTATATACTGACTTAAACTTTTAATGTACTTATATTTGATATGTGATGGTATGCTGTGCTCTAACATCACTCTTCGGGACAACCTGCGGATTTTGTAGACACTCCCACCATGTTGCCAGGGCAGACACGTGATTTAGAAGTGGCATGGATTACAGCTGTAATTAAGGCTCTTCCTTAATCCAGTAGTGTTTTAAAGACAAATGATACAGTTTAGGGTTCTGTTAGATTTTTAGGTGAAACGCCAAAACAAATGTGTTATATATGGTCATTTGACCCATTTCATATAGTGCCACACCTCTGTAAGCCTGTGTCACACCCAGATTTGTGTGACTCAAAAATTTCAGGCTATTTAAAACCTCTTTATCTTGTTGCAGCAGAACTTAGAGCAAACCTGTCCTAATGTTCCCTAGGTTTGCTGTTAGGTTGAGAGTCTGAGCTGTGGAGTCTCCCACACTATCTTCTGTAATGTGTGGTCGGCCGCACTCCCGCTGCTGGTTAGGAAGTATGAATATGAGAAGTGAGGGCTCTACGATAATACTGGGAATGAGCAAGTGTGCAGCCCGGCGTAAGAAGGGGTGGCAGTGCTTCTAGCCTGCTTCTCATAGCTGTCGAGTCTGCCTGTCTTGAACTATTGATTCTGCTTAGTAATGTGAAAGCTATCTTAACTGAGAGGTGGCAGTGCACACCTCTAGTCCCAGCACTCAGGAGATAGAGACAGGCAGATCTCTGTGAGTTGCAGGACAGCCAGGGCAACACAGAAAAACCCTAAAAAAAAAAAACCCAAAATAAAATAAAAGCTATCTGTACCTGCCCCCCATTAGTGGGAAGGAGTATGTGTCTTAGAGTACAGTCCAGTGTTCACAGAGGAGACTGTGGGGAAATAGTGTGGCCAAGGCTCTTTCTGGAATGTGTGTGCCATAGATGTCCTGCTCGGTTAGTTTAGCACACTCATTTGAAATGCTCTGTAAGGTAGGCTTAGTGCTAGATGTATGACAGATTTTTTTTATTAGCTGAATCTCTCACCTGCCCTAATGTAGTTTGTCATTTTCTTTTGTATATGAAAAGTCTCCTTTGTGCCTACTACATTATCTACTAGATTAAAAATAAAATTTAGTTTTTCGATATACGTTATGCAGTTTATTTTGACAAATTTATTTTGTTAGAACTATTTTTTTTTAAAGTAGAGTTGAATTATATCTGACTTTGCATGTTGGTAGTCCATCAGATAAGTAACAGCTACTTTTATTTTTCTATGGCATTTGTATCAGAATTGATCAGTTAATTGTTTTTTTATTCTTAGTGCGTGAAAAGAGGAAGAGCAACCATTTAAACCATGTAAGTAAATAGTTGGAAACTTAAGAAATTAGTATTTGAATTAAAAGCATGTCTTCAGTGATATAGTGGGGATGCAGTGCTGTTAGTGTAGACTTTCTGTACATTTTCTAAAATCTTCTCTCATAATAAATTTACTTAGGGAAGTCTGACTTAATACCATTTTTATTTTACTTACTCATAGTTACATAACATGGTTATCATACAGAGACATGCCTGATTTTTTTTTCCTTTTTTATCCTGATTTCTTTAAGATGTACTTATTATTTATGTGTATGTGTGTGTGCCTGCAAGAGTTTATGTGTACTTTATAGGTAGAGATGCCTTCAGAGATCCAAAGAGGGAATCAAATCCCCTGTACATGGAGTTAAAGGTGGCTGTGAGCCGCCCACTGTGAATGCTGGGAGCTGAGCCTGGGTCCTCTGCAGGCCGATAAGAGCTCTGACCTGTGCGCCGTCTCCTCTGCCCCTGGTCTAATCTGTAACTAAAGGGACAAACCATTTTTGGTACTATCTGTTGATTTCCCATCATAATAGGTAACAATTGTTTTCCATGGACCATTATTTCCCTCTTCCATTTCCTCAACATGTATCTTAGTTTTTGTTAAATCATAAGTCAGTGTTCTCACTATGACTGTACACATTGTTAACTGCTGGGACGTGTAGTATTGTGATTGTGCTGCCTCCCTCCTTCCATACCTCAGTTCTTTCTCTTCCGTGGTTTTCAACCTGGATGCTTCAGGCCCTCTCGGTGAATTCCTTTTTCTAGTCCACATTAGCTCACCCAGCTAACGTCGGTGTGCAGCCCTGACTGCTCTCCCGGCTTCACATTCTTCCTTTGGTGTATGGAGTTCATTTCCAGACCATTTCACTTGTCTGTTTCTTATAGGCATCTTCTTTTTTTACACCAAATGGTGTCATATTTGTCACATGCCTATCAAAAATATTTCCCATCTCCTAAAATGCATGTGTTCTAGTTTTCTCCTGTGGGCACACCTTCACAGCCTCTGCCATCCTCTTTCAGTGAGGCTGGGTTTTGCTGAGGCCCACTCTTGATATATTTTTTTTTTTTTTTTGGCTATGGCTTTTAAGTTACTGGGATCTCACATAACTACTCTCTTGTATTGGTTCCTCAATGTCCTGGATTCTATGTTTCCCTTTGTCTTCTTACACTGTACTGGAACACCTTTTCTTGAGAAGAAACACATAGTATTTATAGTGATCCGGCCTGGGAATCTCTCCTATAGATGGAGTTTAGGTTGAAACTAATTTCCACCGTCCTCAGGATACTTTTCTGTTATAGTCTCAAGAACATAGTGATTCTGGTTTTTTCCTTTATTTATATATTTTAATTTTATGACTCCTGACCTGTCTTCCTCTCTGGGATGTTGGGATTATAGGCATACACCACCATACCCAGTTTAATTTTCATCTTTTAGTATTAAAAATTGTTAGTCCTGTTTCCTGCATCTTGATAGAAACTCCTTTATTTATTTAATTTAAATGAAATATCATAAAGAAATAAGTTTGTGGTTAGTCCATGATGTTTAAATGAATTTAGAATCCATATATAGAGGCTGGAGAGAAGGCTCACTAGTTAAAAGTGCTTCCTTCTCTTTCTGAGGACCAGAGTTTGGTTTTCAGCACTAATATGGTGGCTCACAACTTCAGTTTCAGGGGATCTGAGGCCTCTTCTGACCTCTGCAGGCACTAAGCATGCACATGGTGTGACTGAATAATGATAGGTTTATTAGTGTAGTTTATGGCGGTTATAAGCCAGCAAAAGTAGTAACTACAGTTCTTAGTTTCCAGGCACCATCAAGACAAAGCTCCCTTTACAGTGATGTTACAGGCATTGCTCAGAGATTTCTTCTGCCAGTGTCTAGTACCCAGAAGGAAAAGTGTGAATAGCTGGACAGGAGTACTATGTCCCCTGCTGTGTGTTGGTCAGTGGAACTGGGAGTGTGCCCTGAAGAGGGCAGCAGCGGGGAGCAGAAGTGGCTGCTCTTTTGAGTTGCATAGAGGAGTCTGTCTTTATCTGCAGTTCAGAGTCTGACCAGATGGGGGCAGTGTGTGGTGTTTCTAGCCAGTAAATTGCTGATTTGCTAAGTGAGCCCCTAAGAGACTAGGATTAGACTGAAACTAATTAAATGTTGTAGTATTCCAAAGACAAGCATGATTAGAAACCATGTATATGGAGGAAGATGGGATGAAGCATCACCAGAAGGTCTATATTTTATTTTGACTTTATTTTTATTCCCATCTAAGTTTTTTGTCAAAATTAATTGTTACCATGTATATGCTGTTATTCCTTAATTCAAGTTGCACTTCCTTATTTAAAAGCTGAAACTTTTTTTTTCTTTTTTTTTTCTTTTTTTTTTCTTTTTTTTTTTTGGTTTTTCAAGACAGGGTTTCCCTGTAGTTTCTAGAGCCTGTCCTGGAACTAGCTCTTGTAGACCAGGCTGGCCTCGAACTCAGAGATCCGCCTGCCTCTGCCTCCCGAGTGCTGGGATTAAAGGCATGCGCCACCACCGCCTGGCTAAGCTGAAATGTTTTGAGTGCCAACCTAATGTTTGTTAGGTTGTGGAAAATTCCACAGCTGACCTCATGAGATGAAGCAGCAGATGAAGAGCAAAAACTGACAAGAGTTCCCTTTAGCCTGTCTGTGTGTGCACATAACGTGTGTGAATGCATACATACATATATACATACATATGTGTCAGTATTCCAAAACACACTCTCTTAGTTGGGGTTTCTTTTGCTGTGATGAAATACTATGACTAAAAGCAACCTGGGAAGGAAAGGGTTTGTTTTGCCCATCATCATGGAGGGACTTCAGGGCAGGAATGGGGGGGGGGGGGCAGGAAGTGTTGCAGGAAGCTATGGAGACGTGCTACTTACTTGCTAGCTCTCCATGGCTTGCTCATCCTGCTTTCTTAGAGCACACAGGACTGTCAGCCCAGATGTGGCACCACCCACAGTGAGCCAGACCCTTTCTCATCATCATCAGTCAAGGAAAGCACCACGGGTTTGCCAGTATGCCAGTCTAATGGGGATGTTGTTCAACTGAGGTTTCCTCTTCCAAACCACCCTAGCTTGTATCAAGTCCACAAAAAACACTAGCCAATACACAGTATTTTCTGTCCCAAGGAATTTTGATTTGAGATCTTCAGCCTATAATAGTGACCCTAAAAGGTATCTTCCATTGGAATAAAAGCATTTCAATGAAAATCAGTTTCCTTTTTCGTGTTGTATTTACCTTTTGGGCTTATAAAGGTGTGCACTTTAACACACAGGTAATAAAAAGTGCACATAGTAGCTGAATAGCTTAAGAAACATCACAGCTTTAGATATAATTGAAACACTTCTGGCGGGCAGGAGAGATGGCTCAGGTTCAGAGCACAGGCTGTTCTTCCAAAGTCCTGAGTTCAATTCCCAGCATTCATATGGTGGCTCACAAACATTTATAATGAGATCTGGTGCCCTTCTTCTGGCCCACAGGCAGAACACTGCATATATAATTTTTTAAATCTTTTTTAAAAAAAAGAAAGAAAAACACTTCTAGCTTGAAAAAAGTCTTTAAAATAGTACTTTTTAAAAACAACACCTGGGGCATTTTGATAGGGAGCTAGTGCTTTTAGAAAGAAACAGAAGTTTATCCCCGTGCGGGTATTACTGATGGTGAGCTTCTAGTAGATTTCCATGTTCTGTCCTTTCAACTGTGTCTTTTGCCTGCCCCGTTTTTCATGTGTTTATGAGAAAGTACAGATGGGCAAAGTGATAGTATGATAGGAATCATTAATTATAGGAGGAAAGGAAGGCGCATCTGAATTAGTGTTTTTGTTGATTTTTAAGAATGCTAAGTTTTTGGTATTCTGCTTTAAAGAATGTTGCTGTTGATCTTCATTCAGTGACACTATATGGGTCTTAACATACTTTAGGCTGTTCCATTGTCTGATATGGCTGTATTCTCGCAAATGAATGGATACTTCTAAAGTGTTTTAACGATAGTTGAGAGGGCTCAAAGAGTCATCTTCTTCCCAGTGACACTGTAGATAGTTCTTCACTAGTTTATGTCTGTGATAAGATTCATCTCCCAATTTATAGTTAATTTCTCAGTTCTAGAGTTGAACACAGGACCTTAAGCTTACAGCTCCAGCACTATATTTCTTAACTAATAATTCTTCAAATACTCCATAAGCTGTTAAGATTGTGTGCTCAGCATTTGGTGGTAGGGGCATTGAGAGTTCTTCTCTGGAGAAGCTTAGATTTGTATGAGGGGGATACCCTGCAGGCAGTTTAGGAGTACCCAAAGAGAAACATTCTGTGGCGTGGTTGTTGGCAGAGAAGTGCTAGAAGGTAGATGGGGTTCAAGAACAAAGAGGGAGAAAGTGGCATCTGCAGAGGAGAGCAACAGGAAGGTGTCGTGATGTGTGCTAAATAGCTAAAGAAAAATCAGCACTTGAGTGTGCATTTGAGGACCATGGTGGCACTGTGCTTACACATGAGATGAAGCTTCTGTTTTCAGATGTGAGGAAATGTTAACGCTTAAGGGAGTGGCCCCTGGCTTGTTGGCAGGTGAGCAGCCAGGTACACCAACTCTGACTTCAGAACACTTTCAGCCACAAAGATACTTAGTGTTCACCTTGTATTTACTATAGTATGATGATGCTCTTGAAGGCATTGTATTTTATTTTATTTTATTGATGGTATAGAAGTAGAAAGCTGCCTTTTGTTTAAGAAAAAACACTGAAATCTTACTTAAATCTTTTTGTACCATTTATAAAGGAAATTGATAATAGATACTTGACAGGTTTGGTTTTATAGATACCATACCAAGAGCTGCATTCTACAACCCATTCCTCAAACGTGATCTGGGGATGTTAAAAGCCTCCAGTGGTTTCCCTGCAGAGCCACACATGCTGTTACACCCAGTCAGTTCATATACTGTAAAAAATACATTAATGCTTTATCATTTGACCTTTTAACCAAGGAAAAAGAGCACATTTTATAGGTTTAACTTACTGTGACATTCTCTTCTATTTCCCTTCCCCTTCAGGTATCTCCAGGGCACCTTACTAAAAAGTATAGCTCATGCTCAACAATATTTCTAGATGACAGCACAGTCAGCCAGCCTAACCTTAGAACCACAATAAAATGGTGAGTACAACTAGGCTGCCAAGCACTGAGCGACAGACCCCTCTGCTAAAAGCATCCCAGCCATTTTTGGTGATTTCAGTCATTTGATTATCTATTAAGCACCCAGTTCCAAGAAATGGGGGTCAATTAGATCCTGACTTTTAAGGGACTAAATGTAAGGTTTCAGCTTCCATTTTATCTTAAACTGCATGGTGGGAAGGAGAGCCCGTTAGCAAGTGAGGATCCCAGGGAAGTCACAGGCCTGCACAGTGCTCACTGCTTTAAAGCTGCCCTCTGGATAGTTTGTCCTCTCCCTGGCGCCACAGGACACGGCAGCCTCATACGTAGGTTATAGTTGGAAGTATTTTGGAATACCCTGAGATGAGTTCAGATTGATACAGTGATCTCCCCTCCCCTGAGATGAGTTCAGATTGATACAGTGATTTCCCTCCCCTGAGATGAGTTCATATTGATGCAGTGATCTCCCTCCCCTGAGATGAGTTCGGATTGATACAGTGATCTCCCCTCCTGAGATGAGTTCAGATTGATACAGTGATCTCCCCTCCTGAGATGAGTTTAGATTGATACAGTGATCTCCCCTCCTGAGATGAGTTCAGATTGATACAGTGATCTCCCCTCCTGAGATGAGTTCAGATTGATACAGTGATCTCCCCTCCTGAGATGCGTTCAGATTGATACAGTGATCTCCCTCCCCTGAGATGAGTTCAGATTGATACAGTGATCTCCCCTGCCCTAGGATGAGTTCAGATTGATACAGTGATCTCCCCTCCCCTAAGATGAGTTCAGATTGATACAGTGATCTCCCCTCCCCTAGGATGAGTTCAGATTGATACAGTGATCCCCCCCCCCCCCCCCGCAAGTGCAGAACCTTCTCCCACTGCAGTGGCGTTTTCTAGGCAATGTTTCTTGGGTTTGTTAAATTTTGATTTTTTTTTTAATGTAGTTTGGGAAATGCTTGTTTGGAGTGTTAATGCCTTTTCCCCTAACTTTATCCATTAATCTCAAATAGTAATCAACTTATAAACTTAATTTTGTTTCTAATGTACTAGCATTTTAAATTTGTTTTGGCCAATTGTCAGTAATTTCTTCATTTAAAAGCTGCAAGTTCTTCTTCATCATCATGTGCCTTTCCTTTTATACTCACCACAGCCGTTGAGATTAAATTGTGTGTTAGCAAAACCAAGCCCCAATTCTCAGTCTTCTGTTAAGTAAAGACTGAGTGTTGGTATTTGGAAAAAACTCAGTCTGTGAGCAAAAAGATGATTGAAGTTTCATTAGAGTCCTCAGATCACTTTGAATTCAAATAATTCTGCTGTTTCTATATATAATTTAGTACATATTTTCAAACAGCAACCCTGTCAAACTAAATGGTTTCATGCCCCTCCCATGAAATCTAATTTTTAGGAAGCTACTTTTGAAGGATAGTTTTAATTTGCCTTCTTTAATTAAATTCTAAAAATGGATACATTTACATGATGAAATCAACATTTACCAAGAAAATTAGAACAAATTGACTTTTAGGAAAGATTTTGAAAAGTGTTTTATTATAGACAATAATGCATGGCTTTCAAGGAGATTAAAAAACCATTTTGACTCACAACTTTTTCCAGTATACATGCCTGCAAGTGAACATGGCAGCTCACATCTGTAATCCCAGCAATTGGGAGGCTGAGGTGGCAGGATTCAGGAGTTCCAGCTCATCCTTAGCTACATAGCAAGTTAAGGGCCAGCCTCGGCTACATGAGACCTTGTCTCTAAGGAAAGAAAAATACATGTCTGTGAGCACATGCATTTTTCTCGTTTTGCCTTTGCCTTTCCCTCAATTCCTAGTCCCTTTCAGGCGTCTTTAAGGAGGGAGATGCATGTGAGGCACTAATTGCATTATCAAAAAGTGTCTAGGCAAGTCCTTTGACCTTAACCATGGCCCCTTGGCAATCACCCTGGGAACTTGAGAAGTAATCTTGATACCCAAGTCTTGACCCGTGCCAGTTGCTCGGACTGCAGTGTGAGGCAGCATGGGAGCCACTGCTTAATGAGAATACAGAACTGTGGCTGTCTACTTGGGGGACCTTAGCTGCATCAGTTCTAAACATCGGTTCCCCCCCTTTTCTGTAAACGTGGTTGTTGTGTGAACTGTCATGTAAATCTAAAATCTTAGTGGTCTGGGGCTGGAGAGATGGCTCAGAGGTTAAGAGCATTGCCTGCTCTTCCAAAGGTCCTGAGTTCAATTCCCGGCAACCACATGGTGGCTCAAAACCATCTGTAATGAGATCTGGTGCCCTCTTCTGGCCTGCAGGCATACACACAGACAGAATATTGTATACTAAATAAATATTTTAAAAAATAAAAAATAAAATAAAATCTTAGTGGTCCTTCTCAGAACCAATCAGCCTGAGGGGAAACGGAAGCACTGTAGAAGTATCCATCTTCGATGTCAGTGATGTTACAAAATCCAAATTTTTACATTTAAAATATATATAACTACTTCTAAAATTCAGATTTGCCTTCCCTCAAATATTTTGAGTTTTGTTTTAGCTGGTAAGGGCAGATGAAAAAAAAAAAAAAAAACTCTGTTCCCTAGTTTCCGTCATGTGTGGCAAGCTTAGGAGTAATATATGTCTAAAGTGTGTCTACTATTGATATTTCACTTCAACTACGTTAGAAATAGCTGCCATTACTACCGCTGTGCTGTACTGTTGGCACTGCTCATTTTAGGACAGCCGGGCACTCGGCCACATCGACCACGTTTTCTACTAATAATCCTACAGAAGTGATTTTAAATGTTCTTGCCCTATATGCAGATCTCTTGGTCGCTCACCGTAGGGCTAATCGTCTGTGGTGACTGCATGGGTAATGAACTGAGTCTAACCAGAAACCCCACTGTCTAAACCGTGCACGGGACACAGATTCTGTAGGAGGACAGATGACAGGAGCGGTGTGCAAGCATTTGCACACGATCATAATCAACAGAAACACGCCTTCTCACAGCATGTTGTCCAGTTGTATAAAAGTTCTTCATGGTACTTTTGTAATAAAGATTTCAGGGCTTCTGGGAAGGTCAGTCCTGCTTAAAAATGATAAAATGAATTGCTTCAAATAATTTTTTTTTCCTTCCACAGTGTGACCTTAGCAATATATTACCACATAAAGAACAGGTGAGCTTCTTGAAACTTGTCCTACTATTCTACCTACTTACCTCACATAATACCAAGTGTAGTACTAAGATGTAATGTGGATATCAGACTTTGTAGAGTGCTTTTATTAAATATTGAAATGAATCTTTTATTAAAGTTTCTTGTTCTTAAGATCCCTTAAGAGCTCTCTAATTATTGAAGGTTCTAAAAAGTATGGTTTTCTTATATCGATACTTGCTGGTTTATATATATTAAAATTAAAAACATACATTATGACAAGCACAGGACTTTGCAAGCTTGATCCTACTAATTTTTTTAAACTAATTTCTTGTTGTGTCTGCATGCATTGTAGGATGTTTAACAATGTTACAATTGTCCACTCCCATTGTGACAATCAAAAATCACACCAAAGAACCAGCTTAACATATTTTTTTTAAAAAAACTTTTTCTACATCAAAATATTGAGAGAAGATGTATCATTTCCATTTTTATAAATCTCTTTAACGTATAACTTAGTAGAAAGACAAATATATTTTCATGTTTCTTTCTTCTCTTTCATCTGTTTTAAAGAAGCTAGAAGCCAGTCCTTATTCACATATATTTAAGAGGAAGTTATTTTTAAAGCTTTCAGATTTTTCTGATACTTTGTAGTACTATACTAAAGCTCCATGGGAATGTCTATGGTAATACTTTATATTTCACGGTGAGCTTTTACATTATATTCATTGAGCTACATCTTGTATAGTAAGTGAATCTTTAACTAGTACATAGTTCCATGATATGTCCTGTCATAGGGAAAGTAATGATTCACCTTTGTGAGCACTGAAAAGCTGTCAGGCATATATCAGAACGCACAAGTTCCCAATCTCGTCTTCCAAAAGCTTGACAGCTTAAATTTTATCATGACAAATTATATGTTCCTTAAAGTGACAGGCCCACTGTATCCATCTTTGAGAGTATTTGTGGTTATTCATAAAAATGATATTCTGTAATAAGGAGCTGGTTGAGTTCACAGGTAAATCACAAACACTGCACGTGAAAAAGAAGGGTCAGGATTTAGTGACAATAGTTGTCCTGTCTCATCAAAGGCTGGAGAGCTCAGCAGTAGGTGGCAGTGGAGAAGGTAACAAGGAGCGTGTGCGCACATTGCTTTCATAGCACAGCGCACAGCATTGATGAGCAGGCAGTGCTCTAATACGATGGACAGTCTGGGACCATGTGCTCCTGCTCGGGGAACTCTTCGTGAGTCCACAAGTGCAGAGATGCAGTGCTTAAATACGTGGGCTATTTGTCTGCTCAACCTTTAAGTAAAAAAAAAAAAAAAAAAAAAAAGATGTGTTAAAATAAAAAGATAAAAGGGCATCTAAGTTTTAATTCATAACTATAAGAAGCAAGTGCACAGTTTAAAAATAAACATAATGCAGAGAACTAAAGAGAGGCAGAAACTTGTTGAAATTTAAACTCCATTCATCTTCATCCAAGTTGTAAGTTGTTGACTAACTTGTGGAGATAATGCAGAACTGAATAGAAAGGGGTTTGAAGACAGAATTCAGGAGGAATTGTAAACTGTTTGCTTTGTTAAAGGCTGGACTTCTATTTCAGCCCGCTACATTCACAGTTATTAACTAAGACGCTAACAGCTTGTATTACCTGTTGAACTTTATAGGGATGCAAATAGATCCCTGGACATTTTTGATGAGAGATCACATCCACTCACAGTAAGTGCCTGTTTGCTTTGTTTTTAAGTTGTATTTTTCTTTCCTAGAGCTGTGTTTATTCCATGCTTTTTTTTTTTTTTTTTTGCGATTGATAAGTAAGAGAAAGTTGCTCCTCAACTGAGTAAGGAGCCTTGTCTCTTGACTGATAGAGTAACAACAGACCTGCTGCTGTGCCCAGTAGCAGCCCAAGGGGAAACTGATTGTCTGAATATTAGACAATCCAGCTTTTCAACAGATCGTCTTCAGTAACATCAAACAGTATAAATATTTGTAAATAAATTCAACAGATATGTACAATCTCTCAAGAAAATTAGGACACTTTAAATCAGTTAAAATGGTATAAGCCAGGTGTGGTTTGGGTGTACCTGTAATCTCCATACCTTGAAGGCTGCAGCAGGACAGTGATTTGGAGAATAGCCTGTGCAACACAGCAAGACCCTGACTTGACAAAGAACCAAAATAACCAGTCAGAAAGCAAACAAAGAACCTATAAAAACTTAAGAAATCACCTCCTCGGGCATACATTGGCCACTCTTGATACTTAAGAGTGGACAATGTTAAGAGCCTGTGGTTACAGGAAACTTTTTTTAATATTTATGTATTATGTATACAATATTCTGTCTGTGTGTATGCCTGCAGGCCAGAAGAGGGCACCAGACCCCATTACAGATGGTTGTGAGCCATCATGTGGTTGCTGGGAATTGAACTCAGGACCTTTGGAAGAGCAGGCAATGCTCTTAACCTCTGAGCCATCTCTCCAGCCCCTACGGGAAACTTTTTTTTTTTTTTTTTTTTTTGTTTTTTTGTTTTTCGAGACAGTGTTTCTCTGTAGCTTTGGAGCCTGTCCTGGAACTAGCTCTTGTAGACCAGGCTGGTCGCGAACTCACAGAGATCCACCTGCCTCTGCCTCCCGAGTGCTGGGATTAAAGGCGTGCGCCACCACCGCCCGGCTACGGGAAACTTTTTAAAAAATGTTTTTTTTTCAAAGTTCATTGTAGACAGATATGACCCTTGTGACATTTTAGGATTAGTAAGGTTTCAGCATAAAAAGAATTGGAAAGGTTAAGGAGGAAAATAGAGGGGTATAAATTTTTGAGCTTATGCTTGTGTGTTTTTTAATAAATTATGAATGGATGTGGATAATTATGGTACAGCCAGATATTGCTTAACTATGGGTACATCATATGTGTTACGTGATTTCATTCTTCTGCCAACATCATAGAATACTTATCTCAAATGACTACAGTATTACTTGTTGATATTTTATGGAACTGATACTATATATTTGATCCATCATTGCCTGAAATGTCCTCATGCCAATTGACTGTAAGATCCACCATGTTTATATTGAAAAAGTCACTGGGCATGGTGAACACATACTTTTCAGTCTCCAAACTCAGGATCTACATAGTGAGTTCCAAGACAGCCAGGGCTACAAAGTGAACCCTGCCTCAAAGCAAACAAACCAACAAAAAACTGAAATAAACAACTAAATCAAACCCAGGCCAGCAAGATGGCTCTGCAGGCACAAGCACTTGCTGCCAAGCCTGGGGCTGTCTGATCCCCCAGTGTGGTGGAGGGAGCGTTGTCCTCTAACCTCATGTGTGCACCATGGCTGTGCATGTCCACACACACATATACACATATACATGATAAATGCTTAAAAAGCAGCCATAGTACCCAATTGAAGTAATCTTGAAGAACGTGGGCACAGTGTAAAGACTGCTATCTTAGGAATACTTAAAATGTCCTTCAGTCAATATTTTATCCTGTTTTTCTTTCAGAAAGAGAAAGTTCCAGAGGAGTACTTTAAGCATGACCCTGAACACAAATTTATTTACAGATTTGTCCGTACACTTTTTAGCGCTGCACAGCTGACAGCCGAATGTGCAATAGTGACGTTGGTAAGCTATTCCCTTCTGATTAAGCTTTATTAGAAAGTTTGTACCCAGATATGTTTAATCCCTGGAATTATCTTAAGAACTTTAGTAAGAGGAACCTTCTCAAAGAATGTGAAGACACATATTTGAATTTAGCCTTCATTATGGTTTAAAAGTTGCCATTGCTTTTATTATCACAAAGCATTTTCTGATAAAGGCAGTAAGAAGGAGTTCCCTTCCCTACGTCGTTACACATACCCAGGGCACATTAATGGGGGTAACAGACTCAGTGGTTCATGGACACTGGTTCAGTGCAGCTTAGTGCACATGCCAGGCTGCATCCCTAGGTGCTTCTGTTGTGTGTTGTGACTGATCTCTGTCCCGTTCCCTGTTCTTGGATGATGGGTGCTCCTCCACCTCCGCTGCCTCGTGTCTGCCTAGGAAGTTCCCAGGTGTGCAGCACCAGCTCCTAGAGAGACTTTGTGACCTCGCTGAGCTGCCCCTTGGCTTGACCTTTATGTCACCCATGCAGAGGACCTAGAGATCATTTCGAATAATGGGTGCTGCTCAAGTGGTTGGGATTCTACTGCCCCAGCAGTAAATCATAGTGAAAAGTCAAATGTGTGGGCCTAGGAAAGAGTCCTTAGGTTGGCCCTACTGCTTTAGTCAAATGTGTGGACCTGAGGAAAGAGTCCTTAGGTTGGCCCTACTGCTTTAGCATCCAGTTGACTCTGATGTGTGCCTGAGTAGAGGCCCAGTGGGCACTTCTGCCATGGAGGTAGGGAATGCAGGGTGGAGACTGGTGGGAGGGGAGGGTGGGTCCTTGTAAACTTTAAATATAGAGGACTGTAGAATGAATTTGAGTCAGGGGTAAAGAATTTAAAGTATTTGTTGACATGCAGAGAGTGTTTACAATAAAATGGACAGCCTTCACAGATCTACCATGAATATTTGGGAGATGATTCTGTAAAGGAGGAGGCCAAGCACACCAGGAAGAAATCCAGGAATGAGTAATAGAAGTCAAGATAAGTATGGTCCCACAATGGCAAATGCTATGAGGCAGAAGTGCGCACCCTGGACAGCTGCTCTACACCATTGTTGTAGCACCAGGGCAGAGTAGAGAGCAGAAGGGACAAAAGTCTTGCCTTAAGAGTGTATATTCTAGGCAGACGGTGGTGGTGCACACCTTTAATCCCAGCACTTGAGAAGCAGAGGCAGGTGGATCTCTGTGAGTGCCAAGACAGGCTCCAAAGCTACACAGAGAAACCCTATCTCATAAAAAGAGTGCATATTATAATGAGGAAGGTCACAGGTGTTTTTGCAGTTTCAGATAGTTGTTGTATGGCTATGAGAATTGGGCGTGGTGAAGGCTAGGTGACCAGAGAGCTTTCTGTTTAGATAGGATGAGTAAAAGACCTCCTCAGAGAAGTGGCATTTGAACAATGGCCTAACTGCAAAGAGGAAGGCAAGGAGCTTATATTTGATAGGCTGGGAGCACTGCCAGAACTGATGCAAGAACATTCTATGTGCTCAAGGAAAGCAGGATGGCCATGTGGTGGGCGTGCGGACTAAGGGAATCGGGAGAGGAGATGCCAGGAACAATTCCACAGGGAAACGGTTCCAGGTTGACTAGTAACTTTTGGTAAGTCTTGAGCAGGGGGGAAATGATCTTAATTTAGGAGGCTTTCCTAACTGTTTTTGGAGGGGTAGACTGTGATTGGAGGCCAGAATAGAGGCCAACAGAGTGTTAGGATGCATACAGGCAAGCATTGAAAAATGGCCCAGGATTGGAAGTTACCAGGTTTCCATTGAAGATAGCAAGAACACGTACTGCTTGCAGACTGGATAGGGTAGCATAGTTGGAGAGTTGGAGTGAAAGCACGCTTGTTTGTGAGTGGAGGAGTGATGAGCATGGCGAAAGCTATTGTAGAATAGTGACAGCAGCCAGAGGCACACCCAGGCGTGTGCAGTGAGCAGTGGGCTGGAGGTGAGCTGGTATGTGCGTGATCTGGGCAGCTTGAGAAGCAGCTCTTGGGAGTGGGGTAAGTGGCATCAGGGCGATCTAAACATTTATGTTGAACTAGATCTCTGGCAGAGGGAAAGACTTAAAAAAAGAAAGCCATTTGGGGGCAAGTGTTGTTCACAGTGGGATGGAGTCAAGCCATCACATAGAAGAGCTGGCTTCAGTTTGGGGAAAAGATCATCCGTCTCCCACTGACACAGGAGGGCAAGTGTTCAACTGTGTGATAGCACCTAACATACCTGTTGGGAAACGGCAGCCAAGGTGTGCAGTGCTCCATTGCTCCTTGACTATTTCTGTGAAGAACGGGGAGCTCTGAGAAAGACACATTCCGTGGATACTTGGCAGTGCTGAGTATGTGGATGGGAAGGTAATCTCACTGAGAACATGCAGTTTTTGGTGGGCAACTTTCCAAAATCTGAGCCATTAGTCTAATGACCTTAAGACAGTGACTGACTCTTAAAAACACATTTGTTTCCCTTTTCATCTTGATATAAAGTGCTTACATACCATTTATGGGGTGCCTTCCACATCAGAGCTCAGCACCTGTTCTCTGCCAACTGTAGGATACAAATACTTGTCATTCTCCAAATAGATTTACATTAGCATTTACACATGTACAGTGTTTTTACCATGGCCACTAATCTAAAGGTGATTTTAAAAACATATATGGCGCCTTTAATCCCAGCACTTGGGAGGCAGAGGTAGGCGGATCTCTGTGAGTTCGAGGCCAGCCTGGTCTACTAAAGCTAGCTCTAGGACAGGCTCCAAAGCTACAGAGAAACCCTGTCTCGAGAAACAAACAAACAAACAAAAAAAACCACATATATGGGCTGAGCATGGTGGCTCATGTATGTAATTGTTGCACTTGGGAGACTGAAGCAGAAGGATCACAAGTTGAGCCAGTCTGAGCTACATAGTGATACCCTGCCTCACAAAGCAAGCAAGGAAGGAAGGGTTATATGCAAACACTGTTTTACACACACACACACACACATACACACACACATACATACACACACATATACACACACACACACGCCATATATATACACGCACTCACATGTACATATGTATGTATGTATATATGGGTCTTAAGCATTTTTGATCCTAAAATCAATCTCCCTTGGATACCAAGGAACAACTGATGCCTTTCAGAGAGACTTTTGAAGTAACAACTCCTAGCTTCCTCCACAGTCTTCACTAAACTCAAGTAACTTCACCCAGTTGGTTATAGCAAAGGCCTTAGATATGTTAAGGAACATTCAGTTTGTGAGAATGGCTCACAAACTGCTGACCATTTTGAGAGTTCCAAGGATAAACTGGCTGCTCCGCCTCCACCTTAAAGCCATGAGAATTGACAGATTACGTAAGAGAAAATGGCTTCTTGGAGGTGATAGTGGAGAGGGAAAACCGAGGTGTAAAGGACCGCCCTTGGGTGCAGGTGATTCCTTATGAAGGCCAGTGCCTGTGGTGCTGTCTGCCCAGTAGCCACTGGGAGGCTCTCTTGTCCTCCTTGCACACAGGGTTTCTATGAACTGAAGACGGCAGCTGTAAGCCATGTACAATTACATGGGCGAGACTTGGGGTTACTGAACAGCCAGTCTGCACTAGCCTGCTGGCTGCTCTGCACACATGAAGATTATAGCTCTCTTCAGGATGCCTGTTCCTAAGTGACAGGGCAGGCAGCAGAGAAGTCTGACCACCTGCCGAGGTCTCTGCAGAACTGCTAGTAAAACACAGAACTGAAGACCAGTGCTCTACTTTTGCAGGTTTACTTGGAGAGACTCTTAACTTACGCTGAGATCGACATTTGTCCCACTAACTGGAAAAGAATTGTTTTGGGAGCCATTCTTCTTGCCTCTAAGGTGTGGGATGACCAGGCTGTGTGGAATGTGGACTACTGCCAGATCCTCAAGGACATTACAGTTGAGGACATGTGAGTTTGTAAGGTTTTCGTGAACTTCCTAACCATTTTTCTTGTACTCTTAATTTGTTCCCATAAAGTTTTACATAAAACTTAAAGAATGTTTTTAAAGGTTGTTTTAAACAGTCAGTGGAAACAGACATAAGACTATTCTTCCAGTCCAGCTGTGTAACGGTCCATGTTTTCTTTCATTAACTGATGGATTTATAATGTGTTTGATAAACTGAGAGGTATTTTTCTTGTGGCTTTGGTGACCTTTGCAAGGACAGCATAATACTTTTGCTTTTTAAAATCCACTATTCTGCTCCCCCTTTAAGGGGGCCATGCCTAGCTTTTGAAATGTGTCTGCAAGTGCTCGTGTCTTAGAGCCTCTGGACTTGTATGAGGCTGTAGCTTCAGCCTGAGTTTTTCATTGTGTATTCACTTCTGCTGGACCTACACTTTTTTTTTTTTTTAAATCTGAGCATCTATAACAGAAACTATGAGGTACAAAAGTAAAAGTTTCAGGAGATGCTCCTGCCTCCTCTCCATGTGGCGTGTTTGTTTTTGGAAACTGGTCTTGATGGGCTCGGAAGCTCCAGGATTCCTCTCAGGCAGGCAGTCCTAGAAGCAGCTCGGGGCCTTCACCAGAAAACGAGCACGCAGCTGCGGCCCAGACCGTGTGATGGCCACTAGCCTGGGGAGCGCACCATGGGCTTCCTGTCCAGTGCTCAGGCAGTGAAGGGAAGGTTGTGCCGTCTGCAAGCAAGAGGAGCACCACAGAGGTTTCCTGCAGACTCTGACGGAGAGAATGTCTCTGTGGGGAGAACTTAAGAAATAGCGTAGTGATGCAGAAACTCCACCACAGGAAGATCAGGATCTCCTGAGAGTAATAGAAGTTACAGATTCCTGAAGTTAGGACCGTCACTAAGAATTACCAGACCGTTTATAACTCAAGTCACTAAGGGACCACTTGTTGGCAGCAACTGGTGAAAATGGCCACGTTCCTTGTGGCACTGGTAGGTATCTTACCAAAAGATGTGACAGCGAAATCTGAAACAGACGGACGGACGTTGGAAGTCACCGGGTCACTGGGTCAGTCCTCTACAGACTGGTCCCTGGGAGAAGCACAGTATGTGACGTGTACTCTGAGTGGCAGCTGAAAACATCGAAAACAGACTCGGCTGCCGGGGCTCTAGCTGTAGTTGTAAGAGCAGAAAAGACGCGGGCAGACATGTGGGTTCCCCAGACGTGAACTCTGCACTCTGCTCACCACCTTTCCTGTGCGCAGAGAAACACCAGGAGCTCCCTCCTGGCAGTCGAGGGATGAGCAGACAGTGAGGTTGATGCGCATTTGTCTCCTCCGGCTGCTGGCTATTTGTAGTGCCTTTATTTGTTCTAGCGTAAATTAAAAGCTAAAAATCAGTATCTTATCTATCAGATTTTCCTCAAAACTGCCCACCACGTATGAGTCTCATTAGGACATATTTCTCTTTAAAAACAAGTTGACTAGGCAGCTGCTGCTCAGAAAATGTGCTGTGCCCGTAAATGGTGAGTATTCAGCCATGTAAGGGAAAAACAACAACAAAAACCCAGAAGGTGCATATTCTGTTGGCATAATGCTTTCCTTCAGTGATGAAGCCTCTATTAATAGACATGTTAATCCCGTGAAGGACTGCATTTCCCCACAGTTAAGACGTATTAGTGAGGAAAGTATAAAAGGGAGCGTGAAGTACGTTTGTTCCTGTAGCAAATTAAGTCTTGATTACCTGATTATCAAAACATTATCTGATTTACATTTCTATAGGCTTATTGCCATATGAACAGGAAATTAATTTTGGAAGTAGACTGTTTAGCTTTAATTTTAACAAATGAGAAAACCTTATTTTACCTACTTTCCGTATAGAATGAGACAGTGAAAAAAATTTAGAACCAAGAAAAAATCTGTTCTAAGACAAGCCCTTGTTGGGTTTGCTTAAGTATTTATAATTTGTCTATAGTTTCTTCAGGGTTATGACTGGTGAAGTTTACTCTGATTTTCTGTTTAAACCTTCAGCAAGGTCAGTGCGGTCACACATGTCCCACCGTATTGAGCTCACCCTCTGTGTGCACACTGTCCTGGCTAGAGCAGCAAACACTGAGCATCTTGGGGGTTTTGTTCCCAGCACAGGAACCAGGTTTGTTGGTACAAATGTAGTGTGCTAAAGTGGGCTTAGTGTAGCCAAGACGTCTGTCTTTGATCTCTCTGCTTCCCAGAGTTTAAACTGAGTATCTTGACTGTCATAGTGAGTTTGTCACCTTAGCGTAATAGTAAGGTGAGCAGAAACTTGCATTGTGCCCTTTGACACAGATAGCCTCGTGTGCTGGGGGGGGGGAGGGGTTTCCTTTCCCATCCAGTGCTGCTTATTTATTTATTTGAGATGAATCCTTGTTGCCTCAAGAGTTTTTCCCCCTCAGAGATAATAGCGTGGCTCTCGATGGATCCATTTGTTGCCGTGGTGATGTGCCCACTCCTTTTGTTGGCGCTTCTCTACTTCAATAAGCCCCTTCCTGTTATCAGCCCAGGGAAAATGTCTGCAAGTTCTTCAGAGCTAATAAACAGCATACATCATTCCTTTCATCTGCTCACTATAGCGGGCCTTGTGAGTGAGCGTGGAATACGGTCGTCCAGCTGCACTAATGGAACTCTGAAGAATGAGCCTGCCAGGCAGCAGCACGGGTGCATGAGAGGAGGGCTGTAACCTTTCCCTCCCAAACTCAGAGTGCCGGGATGCCGCAAGGACCACGGAGAGTTCTGCCTTGGTTAAGCATTATTCTGTTAATCCGCTGGGTAGCCTTCATGTGTTCCAAAACAAAATTTAGACCTATTCTAGAAGCTCTGAATGATAATTTGAAGATAGCCCAGTTGACTAAAACTGTCCTGTGTGAGTTTTGCTGTGTTCCTCCTCCTCCAGGAATGAGATGGAAAGGCATTTCTTGGAGCTACTCCAGTTCAATATTAACGTTCCTGCCAGTGTTTATGCCAAATACTACTTTGACCTTCGCTCCTTAGCAGATGACAACAACCTGAATTTTCTGTTTGCTCCTCTCAGCAAAGAAAGAGCACAGAACCTAGAGGTAAGGCTGAGCCACCCACCCAGCATCTATGAAGACAATGGGAAGCTTTTAAATTAACACATTGAAAATGTTATTATCTCTTTGGCATCATATTTCCTGGGCCTTTTATGGTTTCCACAAGTATCTACACTATATAGAGAGGTAGATCTTGCCTCCTGTTATCACAATTCAGTCTTGTAGTTATAATTTTTCCCTATTGAAGCTCTGCATTCCCACATACTCATATGTGGATAGCTTTTTGAAATTATATTCTTAATTATTCCTACCTACAAATCACAACTCAGCTGCATTTCACTCGGTTACAAATTGTCAGTAGAATATCATGAGTGTATTAGACAACATTAGCGATTAAAACAAGAGGCCTATTAATCCCAGCACTCGGGAGGCAGAGGCAGACGGATCTCTGTGAGTTCGAGGCCAGCCTGGACTACAAGAGCTAGTTCCAGGACCGGCTCCAAAAAAGCCACAGAGAAACTCTGTCTCGAAAAACAAAAAACAAAACAAAAAAAAGAGGCCTATGTTTAGGATGCAAAATGCAGGTGTATTTCTCATACTGGCTATAGTGTTTTCATAAAAGTGGTAACAAGGGCTGGGGAAATGGCTCAGAGACTTCTCGAGGGTGCATTCGAGTTCAAATATAAGTAACATGATATTGATGTAATAAGCCTGTCTACATCTTTGAAAACTCAGTTTGGATGTGTGTGGTAGCCAGAGCTGACGTGTGCTTCCTCAGCCACTCTCCACTTACATCTTGAAATAGGGCATCTATCTCATTGAACCTGGATCTTACCAGGTTGCTAGATGGCTCGCTGAGGCTCTGGCTTCCTCCCTTCACTATTTAGGAGCACGGGAATTATAGGCATGTAATTCCCACGTGCCAAGGAATCCAAACGCCAGTTCTCATGCATGCTCAGCCAGCACTTTACCTTCAGAGCCATCTCCCCAGCCCAAGGAACCCAGTTTTTAAGTAACTTAAGCTCTCTTTTCCAGGCATTGAGTCATGGCCCTGGAAAGATTAGGAACTAACAGGAAGTAGCACCCCCGAGGCACAGCACAGCACTGTGGACCTTTGTCCTCAGAGAGCCCGGGGCTGCACTTGTTTAGAATCTAAGGATGGCTCAGTATGCCAGTTAAGTCTCCGTCCACTCCATGGAGGAAGTTTGTGTTATGTTTTTGCTTTACTTTTAAGGTTCTGTTCCTTTTCTAAATCTGTGTTCTGTGTGATCACCTTTCCTAGGCCATTTCAAGATTGTGTGAAGACAAATACAAGGACTTATGTAGAGCCGCAGTGAGAAGATCTTTAAGCGCTGATAATTTCATTGGTATTCGGCGCTCTAATGCCATCCTCTCCTAAGAGAGCCATGAGGAGTGAGAGCACCAGGGCTCCTCATTGACAAGACTGTAGAACAAGCCCCTCTCCTGGCCAGAGACCAGCGGAGGGGACTCCAGCGGACGGAAAGAACTCAAGAGTCTGGACAGTGAACGCTGACTCCATAGGAAAGAATGGGACCTTGTCAAAGCAACCACTCTCTGTCCTTTGTAATGTAAACAGTTACAAAAACCACTCCAAAGCAAAAGCTCTGACCACGCACAGATACTGCTTACCATGTAGGCCAATGGCTGTGAAATATGTGAGGTTTTTAAATTGTTTCAACTTTTAGACTTTCGTTTGAGACAGGGTCTTATGTAGCCTGGGCTGGCCTCAAACTCAATATATGACTGAGGCTGGCTTTGAACTCCTAATCTTCCAGCCTCTACCTCCCAAATGCTGGGATTCCCATGCCTGGCTCAGATTTTTAGACTTTAAAGACACTAACCATATAACTTTGGTTTTTCTTGTTTTTCTTGCTCCCTACCCCCGTCCAACTGCTGCATATGCTGATTCAGTGTTACCATTAAAACATGAGACTTCTTCCCATTTGTGGTGCTGGGGCTCAAACTGAGGACAGCTTGTACTTGGTGAGCACTTGCTCACTGAGCTACACTCTCAGCCCCAAGCATGGTACTTAACACTCATGAAACCTAGGAGCAGAGTGTAGCATCACTAGGTATTAAAAGTTCTCCTCCTGTGTCATCAAAGCTGCTAGTCATTATTGGCAATCAGTTTCAGTTACCTGGGTAACAGTCACCATTTGTAGTCCTTGCCAGCTCTGCTCACTAGCATCTTGTTATGTTTGGAGCCATGAAGAGAGGGAATCAGTTGTTGACTGCTTCCGTTGGGTCCACGATGCATTTCCTGTAAACTATTAATGGTGCTTCTCATTATCTGATGGTTTTCCTCATGTTAACAAGTGTATTAAGATATTTTCATAATGCCAAACAACATAGTGGTCCAGTGATCATGAGCAAATATCTAAAAGACAAGGTGTCCCCAAAATTAGTGATGCTTTCTTACACTTAGTGTTCTGTGCCTGGACTCTCTTGGGACACTGCAGCAGACATAGAAAAACCACAAGCCTTCACAAAAACATCATTTGAAAGTTTTAATTTTACCAATTTGAAATAATTAAGCTTCTAATTATTGTTTCTCTTGGCAATTGCAAACTATGAAACAAAAATAAATAAATAAAACTAAAGGCTTGATATTCCAAATTTGGGGGATTAAGTTGAAAAAAAAGGTAAAGTAAAACTTTTAATTAATGTTTCATTATTTTGTAGGGTTTATAACTCTACACTATCATTGAGATTTGGAGGCTCCTGTGTATTTCCAGGGAATTCCTCCTCTCAAGAACTTCTTTGCCAGGCTGGGCTCCAACTGCTTTGATCACCTAAGTGTCTTTACATTCAGTTAAGGGAGGTTATGAAGAACACTGTTAACTCACATATAATACATGAAAAGGAATCAGATCCCCAAACAGCAGATAAAATGAGTAATTAAAAAAAAAACACACCTCTATCCTGCACGTTTGCCTGCCTGGGTGCAGTATCTTCTAAACTGCACCCAGGAGCCCTGAGCAAGGCTTTAAAAGATGGGGAGGAAATGGTTAGGAAAATGACAGCAGCGCCTAAATTTGAAATAACAAAATATTTGTGTTTTCAACCCCACGCATTCTATCCTAACGTGTAACCTTGGGAACCTTACCTGCGAGCAAGACCTCTGTGGGCTGGAATACTTCCTCTTGTGGTCGCTGTGCTTCACACGCTCAGTGCTGCCGGGTTCTTCGTTTGGAAAGGACAGACAGAAATGTTAAGGAAAGATGTATGAAATATTACAATCTACCACCTCAAAAGACATTGTTTATGGAGTTCAGAGCATAGAGATTCAAGTATTGATTGCAGTTTTATTTTGAAAAGAATGCTACAGCCTAATGTGGTTTTTCTTTCTCATGTTTATATTAAAAGAGAAGCTAATAAATTCTATTTTAATTAAAATATGGCCAGTGTTGTTTGTACCACTTCTCTGTCCACGGAGCATTATATATCTCTAGAACTTGTGTTTTTTACCTTGGTCTGAAAACTTTTACATAGTTTCCAACTGACCAAGCTGCTTTGCCTCATGGTCTAGTTCAGGACTAGTGGTAGTCTTTGCTTAGACTGTTTTCTGCCTGAAGATATTATACCAGGAGTCTGTCTAGCCGTGGTCCTTAGTGACATAGTGCAGTGATGGCACATTTGAATAGTTAGTTCATCGTGGCGAATCGGGAAGGATCCCAGTAGATGTGATTATAGGTATACACCAAAGAGAAAGAAGTAGCTAGACTAGTGTCAAATTAGAACATGTTCCACAGGGAATAAAACAGGTATGGGAATTTGTATTCAGGTTGCTTAAAATTTGCTGCATGATGTTTCAAGTCTGCACTTCATGTGGGAATAAACCCAATCAACCTAAGGGTTTTGTTTTTGTTTGGAACAGGGACTCTTATCCTTGGCAGGTCTGGAAATGTTGAACAGCCCTGCCTCGCTCAGTGGTGAGGGTCCTGACATAAACAGTTGTTATTAAATCCTGCTTGTGCTGCACAGAGATTTTACTTCTCAGTACTTGAAGTCAGATCTTTCAGTGATGGCCCCCTTTGTTCTTGACATAGGCTAACTGAACTGACAAATTTAGGAAGGGAAAATCTGTCATAAATAACGTAAGCCATGCGGTGGTGGCACACACCTTTAATCCCAGCACCCAGGATGCAGAGGACCTGAGTTCGAGTCCCAACATCTATATCAGATACCTAATGGCTGTCTGTAACTACAGCTCTCAATAGATCTGACGTGATCCTGACCTCAGGCACAAGCATATGTAGACAAGTTAATACTTTTTAAAGGATTTGCATCATATGTGTAGAAATGCTGACTGCATGGGTGTTCAGAAGTGATCTGAGAAAGGGATTGTGTCTGACAGTAGGCACCATGAGTATCACTGAGAATTGCTTTTCCCTCCTTGACCTTGATACTAGAATGAGTCATTTTGATAATTGGGAAATTAGATCAACTGAGAATGTAAATGTCACTGAAAGTAGGTAGGGTCTCCTAACAAACAAGGCATGAAAACCAAATCACCAGTAGGGTGCTAACTAGCATCTTCTCAGGGCTCTGTACTCTAAGAAGATAATCCAAAGGAACATCTGCCTGGATCATCCATTCTGCGTGTGTTCTAGAAGATTGGTGGGGATGGTCGTCTCTCTGGTTCTTATTTTAGCCTCTAATAATTTAGACTTCAACTATTTAAAATTTGTATTTATTTTTGAGACAAGGTCTCACTCTGCAGGCCTCACTGGCCTGGCACTTGCTCTGTAGATGAGGCTGGCTTTGAGCTCAGATCCTCCAGAGTGCTGAGATAAAAGGCGTGCACCGCATTGACCTCAGAGTTTTAACTGGTGTATGATAATTGCATTATACAGAAGATAGATCGGAAGTGCATGTTCGATCCCAGTAAAACTACCATTCTTGCAGGCTGAAAAGTGGTTGCTTAGTAATTCCCTCTGTGTTTATTAGATTTATTTGACTGCATCAGATTCTAGCCCAGCCCACCCTTTCACGTTTCCTGTTTTCTAAATTCAACAACACAAAACTTTGGTTTTATGACAGCTTAGCTTGGTTTAGTTTCTTATATCCCTAAAAACAGTATTCCCTGGTTCAAAGTCATCATCAGTATTAACAACACAGGTATCAGGTTAGACTGCTTTCATAAGCTAAGCTTTGCAGGGTAACTAAGACCTTTCACAACTCAGTCTTTACTCCAGCCAGGTTTGTTCTGGTCCTTCACCCAGAAGCTGCATTCTTAAGATAGTGCTATTTGGAAAGAAAGCACTCAGCAGAGAAATATCCCAAGGTAAAGTGCTAGTTTCTGTGCAAACTGCCCAGTATGGGCCAGCAAGTCCAGCATAAGATTACCTCCAGTCTGCCAGCCACGTAACCTGTCTGGTGGCCTGACACTGTGCCAGCAAATGCCAGGGAGGATAGAATCGGGTAGTTTCCCCTCATACTTAAGAGCAACCTCGGTTCCTTGGGCTCTTTTCACTCAGCCATTTAAAGTAGGTTTTCCAGAAAGAGAACATTACTTGCTATGTGATAAATGTTAGCAATCCCACCGTGTGGTTTGAGCTCTTCAGGGTGCAGGAAGGGATGTGTATAGATGAGGGATCCTGACTCCACTGAAAAGTTAACATTCTTTTAAAAGGGGAAAGTTTGGAAAGTCTTTAATAAAATGTTTTTAAACACCTGGCCTTACAACTGCTGTGAAACTGCAGCTTCAGTGTGACAAGGAAATTCATTTGTACAACTTAAAAGCCTCAGCAAGATACCAAATAATGTATTCTGAGGCCCGCAAAGGATACCCAGATAAATATGCCTTAAAAACCCCTGCTGCTCCATTTCCTTACCCTTCAAGTCTATTGACCACCTGAAGTTCAAATGGTTATTCTCTAGTAGAATTCTCTAGAACTAATCCTTCCAAGGACTGAGCTTTTATGCCCCCCACCCCAGCGCACCCTCCCACTCCTTACCTGGCTCAAGCCCCTGAGGACCTGCTGCAGTAGACACCACAGCTTTGTTCCCTGCAACCTTTCTGGCGAATGTCCAACATGGCACACCTCACGCCAGGTTCAAGGAAATGGAGACTTTCTGTGGCTTACAGGATAACTGGCTACTTAGCTCACCTGTGCCAGCCCACCCACTCTCCCAGAGCCGTCACTTCCAACTCAACAGTGCTTGGCAGTTCCATGACTTAATTTAGTGCATTTAAATATCCCACTGTTTCTCTGTCGGGTCCCCAGACCAGCTCTCATCAGATGAAAACCCACGAACAGTGAGCCTTCTCTAAATGTAATACTACGGTATCTTGAACTCTGGGTTCCAGAACATTAGTATGAAATCTGATGGAGTAAGACTTTCTAGTTGTAACATGTACCATGGTTACATTAACACATGCTTGATCCCAGAAATTCAGGCAGAGGCAGGTGGATCTCTGAGTTTAGGCCAGTCTATGGTGTACACAGTTTCAGGATAGCTATCACTACATAGAGAGACCCTGTCTCAACACAAAAAAAGAAAAAAAAAAGATTAGCATTAGAAGTAAGGGTAAGGAACAAACAAGGACTCCTAATTATCCATGCAATTTTTTAAATGAGTAATTTAGATTTACATAAAATTACTCCCAAATTTAAATATCTTTATAAAAAACAAAACCCAGAGAAGGTCCCAGGGCTGGGGCTGGGACTGGAGTGCATTTCTCAGGAGAGCCCCAATTGATTATTATGCAGACCCCGTGAAAGCTGGCCTCTCCGGTCCACCGGGTCCACCGGGAGGAGCTGCAGACTCCTAGCTTTACCTGATTTAACCTTTTAAATCTTCTGAACCCCCAAATGTAACTATTCTTCTCTCTTCATAAATGAGCAATACAGGTTAAGTGTCCTGGATCAGGGACTATAAGAAGTGGAGCTGGGATCTGAACCAACGGTCAGCCTCAGTACATACACACAACCAGTCTCCCTCTAAGTTTGGCTTCCATCTTGACAAACTGAAGAACTCTGTAAATTGAGTCATTTAAAAAAAAAAAAAGGTGTTATTGCCAATGACTTTGGAGGCCCACATTTTCACCAGCCGTATAAGGACCCTCTGCTCCAGTTTCTGACTCTTCTTTCCCCCATTCTCCACTGGGTGAAACGGAGCCAAGAGAGAACAAGGTGGAGACATAGAGTCCTGTACGTGGGACCTGCAGTTGCTTTTCGGCAGGATGCTGTTCTCAGACTGCCTCTCCCTCCCTGACATATACTGAAGTCCTCTGCAATCATATTGACTTTGGATTAAACAACCATTATTATGTTTCTGCCCTATACATTTAAAGCCTTAAGGACCCATCTTTCCCTCACATTTTCCCACAATGCCTGAGAACACCATGAGGTAGTGTTACCTTAGGGAAATAGTTGAATTTCCCAAGGCAGGAACCCGCACGCAGAAGTTAGTCCAGTAATAAGCATTCTGATGCCCAGTCACATTATCTGGGGACATGGAAGAGAACTGGGTATCATTCTCAATAAATTTTGGTCCTCTCAACTCCTGATTTGATTTCGACACCTGCCCCTCAACCAGACACACTGAGCATGCGGCTTATCAAACAGAACAGCGAACACACGTCTATAAAACAGAACACAGTCAAATGACGTCTCTGATCTCCCACGGAGCTCCCTTCATCAAATGGATAATGAAACAAACCGCAGTACAGGCAGGAAAAATTCAGGAAGCGCAGGTGAGGAAAATGTGTTCCTCTTGTGATTGGAGTACAATGAAAATTCAGTTGCTTATGCTAAAGAAATCCGAGACATCTGGTGACCAGGTTGGATTCTGCGTCTCAGACACGCTTAGAAAGCAATGCATTTCTTGATGAACAGGAGGAAAAGACGCGACAGCGTTAATTTTTCTTCACCATTGCTTTAATGCGTTTTAAAAAGTTATCTACATGAATTGGGAACAAAGAAACAAAAATAGACATTTCTTTGTTTTTCATAAATAACTAATCTCCATATTTGATAAAAATCTTAAAACCATTATTTTACCTTCCCACAAATATAATACAAAAAATTCCCAAAATAATAAGGTCAAGACATTAAGAATCTTGAGACTAACATAACCACACACAACTGCCGTGTACTGACTTCCCGGCACAAAACAAGCCTCTTCTAATGTTAGGGATTCAGAATTATAACCATTGCCAGTCATAATCTACAGGTTCAAGCTGATTGTCTACAAATAAGATATTGCTGGCTCTGATTTGTGAGTGCTGGATTTGGCGTGACAGCAATGATTCTTACTGCATGGGATAGGCACTATACATGTATGCAAACCACACACAACACTGAATGCCCTGTACTCCAACTACTGACTCGGTATGTGCCTCATTTGGCTCAGTAATAAATTCACCTGCACCAACCCGTATCAAAAGTCACTAAATCTCTCTCTCTCTCTCTCATATATATATATATATATGTATATAATATATATTACGTATATACACACCCACAAAACATACATACTATACATAGTTTGTAACAACGTAAATTAATATTGTCTTAAAATGATGTACCACAGACAGACATTATCCTGGGTGGAAAAAAAAGTCCTGCAATTGTCATCAAGCTACCAAAAGCTTCTGAGAATTTGAATCAGGTTAGTTACAACCTGCCTACCCTTTCATATCTTGAGAGTTTTTCTTTCTGAGCCGTCCTCCCCAGCCCAGGCTGTTTCTTTCCCAGGATCACTTGATTGGACTTCGGAGACAAGAAAGAACACAGAGAGGCAGCAGGCAATTCTTAGCCACCGGCCCTCACACCTGCCTAGGTTTGTGATGTGCTCGGTCCTGTCTGCCACATCCGGTGTTGGAAAGCACTCATTCAAAGCTTTGTCCTCCCTACCCCCCTTGGTCTTTCTGTAGAGCACAAAAGTGAAAGGAGCTTTCTTAGCAGGGGCAGCAGTTCATTAAAACAGACAACTGTGCTTCCTAGCTCTGGCGTTCCCATTCTACACTCCCAGTGCAGGTCACGGATGCTGTTATTAAGGTTCGGTGTATGATCCAGGACCTGTTCTCCTGGCAGCCGGTGTCAAGATTAGTGCTGCCCTGGCCCAGGAGGGAACAGCCTAATGAATACCAACTTAGAACAAGTGCCATCGGCACATTATTTAAGCTTGTACACGCGCACAATTACACACAAGGCATGCACACAGGCCCTGGTCACTGGCAATGGTCACATGAGAAAAGGACAAAAGGGTTGCAAGAATAAGCCAATAAGGCACCAAGAAAAATGATTTTCATCCAATTTAGACAACTTCAAAATGTGAGGAGGGAAATAATATAAAATTAAATAATAATAAAAAAATAAAACCAAACCTTCCTAACATTTGGCCACTGGAGTCACTAAGGCCCCATGTCCTTAACTACCTAAATCCTCACCCTCTAACCTGTGCAACGCTAAAAGAGGTGAGCCAGGTGGCCAGAAGCAGCGCTAAGTCCTCCACAAGCAGCTAAGCAACACAAGCTGGCAGAGCAGAAGTTGCTGAACTAGCCCACACCTCTTCATGCCATTTCATTCACTGTTAGCACAACAGAAATGGGAAGGAGAGAAAAATGTGTGGTGGAAAGGGGGTGACCATTCGTACCCACGGCTTCCCTCTCCCCTCCGCTAGGGCTGGCCAGAGGCTGGTGTCCGTAAGGGAAGCAGGTGGGCTCTCTTTGTCTCCTTAGGGTAGGGGAGAAGAAAGGAGAGCAAAGATGAGAAGAAACAAAAGAGTCTGAGGCTTCCAAACCTCCACAGGCCACCGCCTTGGCATCATGTCTGTTTCAGCTTTCTTATTTTCAAAGGGAATTGTTCTTTTTTACACTTTGGCATGTTGCTAAGATAAAAAAAAAAACCATTTTTAAACAAATTAAACCATTTTCATCCACTTCATCCCACAACTTTTAGATACACTGTCTTTTCTAGATTGTGCCACAATTTTCTTTGTGAAGAGGAAACAACCCAAACTAGACACAGCTGACTCCGGGAAGACGAGCTCAACAAGCCAAGAGGTTAGGGTGGTAGATAAGAAGGGCCTCATTTGAAAAACAGGAGAAGACAGGGAGCCTATTGAGCTTCCCGGAAGAGAGTTCTGAATAAATAAGAGTAAGACAATCCCAGAGTTCTACAGCGAGGGGTAGAGATTTTGTGGAAGCCACTGAAGTTTTCATTTTGATTCAAATCAGTGAGTAAGGGCAGTGCAGTTTACAAACGTAACGGCTTCAGAGCAACCTAAAGATTTAGTCCTAGGCATTTAAATTCCCAGTGGGAACTATGCATTTCTCTGCTCAGTTCCTGGGAGGTAAAGCTGACTCAGGCTTAATTCCCCCACCCCACCCCCAGCTGCTGCAAATGAAAACCGGGATGCCTAGACTCCAGCTGTTTTTCTGGGAAAGCTTTGTGACGTTTTAATTGCTTGGCCATTTTCGCTCCCTAAGTTTAGTTCCCACTCTGTCTTGGTCACTGGCACTTGCTGGCTGGTGCACGGCACTTTTCCCCCCAGTAATGGCCTCACACTCTTGGTGAATGAATGGTTAAACAGATTAGGAAAGCAAACAGACTTTTCTAATAGCAGAGAAACTGTGTGTGAGGGGGTATCGGTCACTAAACGGGCTTTCATAGAAGAGGAGGCAAAGAGAGCGGGGCGGGGGTCCCTCCGGCAGTAGTATTACACTGCCCCATTCTACAAAGCCTAAGTTACGGATCTTGTTTGCTTTCCGGAGGCTGCCAGAGGACAGTGCTGCCGCTTTGGGGCTATCTGGCTTTAAACTAGCCCCGAGTTCGGGGACACTTGCTTTCCTTCCTCCAAGCCAATGTTTGTTCCCAGGTAACGAGCCTCGCTCCCAAACTGCAGCACTTCATTGGAGGGTGGGCGTGGCTTCTAATCACCGCACTCCAGGAGGAGGAATAAGAAAAGCAAGAGAGACTGTTTAACATGATAAAGGAGGTGGGGTGGGAGGAGCAGATAAGAAGCAATGGGAATTTACTTTAATTACTGGAAGCATATCCGTTTTTTGTCCTTTAATCTAAAAGAGAGCCCCCCTTTAGCAAGGATTCCTAAGTACTTCCAGAAGAAGAGAGTGGGTTTACTTTTATAGAAATGTGTAGCACAAGTTTCTTTTCTTTAAAAATACTAATAAGGTATCCCTGGAGCTTATTACGAAGCACCCACTCCCTCTCCGACTCAAAGTTCAGAATTCACATCCAGTCCTCAGGCTCTCACTATGAAATGTGTCCACGTCTAACATACTCCGGACAGGACACGGCCTTATCAGGAATGAAAAGGACTGCAGCCAGGCTGAAAAGAGCTCAACCCTTGCTGAGCAAGGTTAGGGAGGATCCCAAAATCTCCAGCTCCCTTGTCACTTGGGGATGGTCCTAAGCACATTATGATCCACTCCCGGGGAGGACAGCAGATTGCCTCTGGCCTCTAAGTGGCCTGGACATTCTAAGCAGTGTAAGGAAAAACTAGATTTAAAAAAAAAAAAAAAAGGGCACTACACGCCTTCCCAGTCACAGCAGCCTTCCACGATTCACATAAAAAAGACACACGTATAGGAAATAAATTTTCCTAATTTAGACCACACAGTCCAAAGAAACCTGAACCAAGGGTAACCTCATTACAATGCCCGCTTGGGGACTGTGGAGTCCCCAAAGCAAAGGTATTTTTGTTGCCAAAATGCAACAAAGTTAAAAATTAAAATACATATAAATTAAAAACTGGGTTCTTCTAAAGAAGGCAGTAAGAAATACAAACTAGAATACACTGCACGTGAGCTGAGCCCCCTGGTAGAAGACTGGAGACGGGTACTCTCTGGAAAAACGATCCCTTTCCCTCTCCAAGCCCCTCAGGAAGGGGGTACCAGCACCAAGAAGGTAAACGGAAGTGACCTTCACAAAGTTACCAAGCAAAACAAGCCTCTCCTTCAACTCCAGCACTGTCCCTGGGCCTACAGGCCTCCTAGACGTGCGACAGGGACACTTGCTTGTGGTATGCGGCAGCGGCGGGGCCGGGCGGCCCGGTCCTGCCGGTGAGCGCGGCGCTGGCCTCCGCATAGTCTCCTGCGGCCATAGCGCCCCCACTCTTGTGGCCCCGCCCTGAGCTGCAGCAGCAGCGGCTGGTGAAACGCCGCCAAGACTCCAGGGTCTTGCCGGACCAGATCCAGACTCCCGACGTGATGCCCACCACCAGGCACATAAAGTATTTGAGCATGAGCACCCAGTACTCGGGTTTGGCGCGCGGCTGGCCAGAGTCGGGTCCTGGACACGTGCAGGTGAGGGCAGCCTCCCAGCTTTCCCGGTAGTGCTGCTCATACAGGTAGCAGGCCACCACGATGCTGGCTGGCACCGTGTAGAGCAAAGTGAAGATGCCAATGCGGATCATGAGCTTCTCCAGCTTGTCTGTCTTAGTGCCACCCTGCTTGATGACACTCCGGATACGGAAGAGAGACACGAAGCCCGCCAGAAGGAAGAGCGTGCCCACCAGCAGGTAGAGCACCAGTGGGCCCAAAACGAAGCCACGCAGCGAGTTTAGGTTTTGGTTGCCCACATAGCAGATGCCGGCCACCGGGTCCCCGTCCACGGAGCTTAGTGCCAACGCTGTAATGGACTTGACGCTGGGGATGAGCCAAGCAGCAAGATGGAAATACTGGGCATAGCCTGCGATGGCTTCGTTGCCCCACTTCATGCCAGCTGCCAAGAACCAGGTAAGCGACAGGATGACCCACCAGATGGAGCTGGCCATGCCAAAGAAGTAGACTAGGAGGAAGACGACCGTGCACAGTGCAGGGCCAGTAGTCTCATAGTGGATATGGCTGTGCTCGCGACTGCAGGCGACGCTAGCATGGCCCACGACCAGGCGCACCAGGAATCCCAGCGACACACACAGGTAGCACGCAGATAAGAAGATGATAGGGCGCTCAGGGTAGCGAAATCGCTCCATGTCGATGAGGAAGGTGGCGACGGTGGTGGATGTGGAGATAAAGCACAGCACAGACCACAGGCCAATCCAGAAGGTGGCGAACGTGCGCTCATCGGGGCTGAAGGACGGCTGGTAGCAGGGCACCGCACAGTTGGGCACCTGGCCCGTACGCACCTTGTTGTAAAGAGGGTGTGACTCCTTCAGAATGGGCACGAAGGGCTCACGGCAAGTGCATACAGATGGACCTCCCGAGGGGCACTCACCCCCGGAAGATGGCGCTCCTGGTGGGCCTGGGAGGGTGGGCTTGGCCGGGAAGGACTTAGGGGACGTGGTGGTGGCTTCGCTTCGGTTATAATCCATGCACAGAACCTCGGCGTCGCCGCCCAGCACTGGGAGACGGTCGCAACTCATGCGCTCCGGCCAGGCGAAGCCGTACTGGCGCATGAGTGGCGAGCAGCCGGCCTTGGCACGCTCGCACACGGAGCGGCATGGTGGCAGCGGCTTGTGGTAGTCGGGCAAGCAGATGGGTGTGTACATAGAGCACAGGAAGAAGCGCAGGTCCGGCGAGCAGTGGATCTCCACCAGCGGCCAGAATTGGTGCACCTCCAGGCCTGCCTCGTCCTGAGTGTCGTGGTTGAACTGGTTGGGCATGTGCGTCAGGTTGTAGCCGATGCCGCGGCACATGGGCACAGTGATTTCCTGGCACACCGGGGCCTTAGAGGCTGCCGCTGCCCGGCCCACAAGCTGCGCTAGCAGCAGCAGGAGCAGCGACGGCGACGCGGACGGGTCGGACCGGGCCATCGCCCTCTTCTTCCACTTGCCTCCCGGTGCCCGTGAGGGTCGGCGCTGACCGACGAATCCGCGGCCGGGGCTTCCCTCTCCGAGATCTTGAGTGTGACGCCCGGGCTGGCAACCTGTTGGTTTCTTTTTCTCTTAAAGAAATCCGTGCAAAGATAATCTGCTTCGGGAAGGCGCTGCCTCCGCCGGCAACGCTCCACGCCAGATAGGGCTGGAGAGACTATTAGGGCTCCGATTCCAAGGACACAACTCTTAAAAGAGAGGTTAGGGGAAGAAAGATCGCAACCACTCCCTCTTAGAGGAGCACCAACCACTCGGTCTTCGTACCCGGTCTCCAATCTCTAGATTAACTCCTTTCCACCCCTCCACCTCCTGGAACTAAACTTAAGACTCCCTCCACTCCACTCCCCGCGCCTGCCTCCCTTTCCTGGCCCGACCCTGCAGGCTGTGCCTGGGGCCAGAGAGCACAGTCCCGGAGCAAGGGGCAAAGGAACCGGGAGAACTGGGATTAGGGGGGAAGACGCGGGCTCTCACCTCCGAGAATCCTGCTGGGCGGTAGACGTCTGCAGCCAGCCGGGCTCCTCCGTCCCGCGACTCCGAATCCGGCCAGAGCAGGAAAAGTTTAACGACAAGCTAGGTACCTGTGGCGGCGACACATGGCAGCAGGTGGGGGACGTTTCAGAGAGCAGGAAGCCCCTCGACCACGGTTGGCGCGGGCCGGTCAGTTGCCTTCTCTTCTTTCGGGGCTCCCGGCATGATTCGAGCAGAGCAGGGCAAGGACAGGCCGTGCCTTCCACCGCTGTCCCGGGGCCCGGACGAAGGGTAAGGGCGCCGGGCAGCACTTGGGCTTGAAGGAGAAGGGGTGCGGAGGCCGGAGGGGACCCCGCCACCTCACTGCACAGCGAGTAGCCGGCACTGGCCCAGCCGGGACTGCATGGTCCGCGCCCTCCGCCGCCGCGTCCCGCCAGCCGCTCGCCGCCTCCCCTGCAGGGGGCTCCGCGCTCCAGCAGACTCCGGGGGGCGGTGGCGGCGCTCACAGGACGCACCCGCTCGGCTCCTCCCCCGCGCTCTCGCACACTTTCGCCCACCTCCAGCGAGCTCCGAGCGGTGCGCGACGGCAGCGGCGGAGTCGCGGCCGCAGGCTGACTGCCCTCTCCCGCCCCGCCCGGGTCACCTGCCTCTAATGCCCGCCGGGAGGCCCCGCCCCCGGACCGCCCCCTCCCACCCTGCCCGGAGCTGGGCGCCCCACCGAGCGCGGCGTGCGGCCCCGCCCACCTCCCGGTCGCCCCGGCCTCTCCCCGAGCGCCCCGCGGCCCCGCCCGGAGCGGGCGGTGGAGGAGCGTCAGCCAATAGCGGGCCGGGAAGTGACGAGGGCGTGGTCAATGCTAATCAGGCCTCCTAGAGAACGCGGGCGGGAAACGTGGTCCTAAGTCCTTTTGCAGTTCTCTGCGGCTGCCGGCCTGTGTCCGACTCACTTTCCCGACAGGGTCTGGTTTCTGAACTCCCGCTTCCAGGGCCTCCACCAGGCCTCCTCTCTCCGGATCAGCGTCCTTATGAGGTCAGGCGCTTTTAAACAAGAGGAACGGAGAGGTCAATTTCAGCTGTGCCACCTGTCTCCCTTCTGATCTGTCTTGTGCTGGGTGACAGACGCGCCAATACTTAATGAGCAACCACGTGTTTGTTAATCGTTTACACCTTGGTAGGCGAGCTGAATTCCGTGGGATTCTAAGGCCAGAACGACTCAGAACTTGACCTACACGGCCAAGCTAGCAAGACAGAGAGACCTTGACAAACTTGTGCTCCTCCCTGTGCGAGCCCTGGTACACAGCAGGCGTTCAGATGGCAAACTTGGAATCTGAAACAGTCTTAACCACTCCCACCTCCTCTAGAAATACCGATATTGTCCAGACTTTGCGCTTTCGTATATGCAAGAAAATCTTACCGTGGTGACGAGAGTGAATTTCTTTTCCTTTTTGGAAGTCACTAGAAATATTAGTCCTTAGCAGTCGAGGTTTATAATCCCTGGAAAGTACTCAGTCGCCCGCAGAGAAAATCTCGGGCTGGGGCAGGGTATAGCTCAGGGTGCTGCTGGGCCACCTGGGGCTGGCTGCTGCGAGGTTGGGACCCCCTGGGAGGGGGGCAGGCAGGCAGGACCGCGAGGAAACCTGCTGCAGGCAGTCAACACAGGGACACACAGTGGCGCTCTCCAGATGGGTTAGTATGCTGTGAATTTTAAATGTCCCATAAATGTCGCTTTTCTACGCGTTCTAATTAGGATGGAAGACTGAGGAGTTCAGCATTCTTGAAATTCACTCACACGCTTATGAAGAGGCTTTAAATTGTATACTGCTCCTTCAACCTTTTCTTCCGTTGAGAAAAAAAAAATCGAAAAAAGGGAGAGGGCCTAAGGCTACTTGAAAGACTTGGGACTGGCCTCAGGGCCTGAGATCTGTTGAGTCTTATTGTCATTTTCCATGCCATTTGTAAGGGCGAAAAAGCCACCTTCTGTGTATCAACAGGCTTTGTGGACGCTAATGAAACTGTATTTTAATCTCAGTCACAAAGTTTAAAAAGGAATAAACTATCTCTTCAGGGACACCATGGCTATCAATAAATGCTTAAAATGTAAGTTGCTCCGCTTCCCAGATCTCTATAGGTGTTCATATTTAACCTCTTTTGTTCTTAGTAATTGCTTGGCACTCAGGGTCTACAAAAATTCTAGGCTTGGAATTAGTGGCGGGTGAAAAATTATGCCACAGCCGTCCAAAGGGAAGGCACCCTGAGTGGAAAGTATGTCCAGCCTGCCAGCCGACACGCCAAGGGAGGCCTCTACCCTGTATGTGTTGTGTATGTTGCTGGGATGGACAAGTGTTGGCTAAGAATAAAATTTATTTTGCAGCTGGAGAATGTAAACCACTCACACTGGAATTTCGCCCGAGTAAGCGTGTTGTTGCGCTTGGTTCTGACTAGAACTTAATCATCCACTGTTCTGTCAACCCCACTTCGTAATCAACGATAAAAATCCGATCTCTGGCTGAAGAGTCCAAGTAGTAACTGTAGCAATGGAAGGAAACATTAACTGGGCCTGGCTCATACCTTTAAATCCACCCCTCTAGAGGTCCGGCGGGAGGATTTTGAGTTTGAGGACAACCTGGACAACACTGGCGAACTGTGTGCCAACCCTCACCCCCCCCCCCAGAAGTGACAAATAAGTGTGTATACTTTTTTTTTTTTAATTTTGCCTTTCCTCACATGTTACTTTAAAGATTATTTTAAAATAGGCTGACTGGGGCTGGAACAATGGCTCAGCACTTAGGAGCATTGTCTGCCCCCCACCCCGCAATGACACCTGATGCTGATGGGAGAGCAGCACCCATTACTCATCTGTTCTGTGGCACCATTGAGGGGTGTGGGGGTGGGAGGGATATCACCTCTTCCCCATCTAGCCCTGAGGTCAGAAGAGCAGGAAAGCTGTTCCTGACCCTCATCAGCTGCAGCACGCAGGAGTGGCTGCTGTACCTGAACTGGGCAGCACAGGAGAGCTGTCCCTGAAGGGGAAGGTGTGGAAGAACTGTCCCAGACCTGAAAGCCTGGGGACTGGCCCCGCCCCTTGTTGATAGCTGCACTGGATGAACTAGCCAGGGCAAGGCTGGTGGTGTGCAGACAAGAGAGAGCTGGAGGGCTGACCAACCGTGCAGGCCCAGAACCAGGGCTAATGTTGGCCCACCCCAACATCTGCCGCATCTGGGATTTGTTGGAGGACAGGAGGTGGTGGAGATGTGGAGGGTCCTTCGGATCCAGGGATACAGACTGTCCACGACACAGGGCAGCAACTGGATGTGGAGGAAGAGTCCTAGTGAGGGCCCAGTGTCAACAGTGTAGCAGTGGCCAGGGGCCTCGAACCCTTTCTTCATTCCCCCCCTTTTTATCTTAAATTTTATTTTGTTTATTGTGGGGGAGGAGGTTGCAGGAGCAGAGAGGGCAGATGGGTGGGATCGGAATGCATGATGTGAAAGACAAAAATAAATAAAAAAGAAAGTTGAAAAAAGAGCATTGTCTGCTCTTGCAGAGGACATGAGTTCAGTCCCAGGACCCACAGAGTGGCTCACAACAGTCTGTAATTCCAGTTCCAGGAGATATGATGCCCTCTTCTGACCTCCATGGATACCAGGCATGCACATGGTACACATGCATACATGCAGACAAAACACTCATATACCTAAAAATAATTAAATCTAAAAATAGAATAGTCTTTCTTAATTATGCTGATTATATAACATATCTTAGGTTGCTAAATAATATATTTCACTTCATTTAATACTTGAAATAATCAAATAAAGAAACTGGCACCAGAACAGCTCACTGGAGGTATTCAGTCCACAAAGAAGGCATAGAGTTTTATACTTCAGCCGGGCGGTGGTGGCGCATGCCTTTAATCCCAGCACTCGGGAGGCAGAGGCAGGCAGATCTCTGTGAGTTTGAGACCATCCTGGTCTACAAGAGCTAGCTCCAGGACAGGCTCTAAAGCTGCAGAGAAACCCTGTCTCGAAAAACCAAAAAAAAAAAAAATAATTTTATACTTCATAATTATTACAGTTAATAACTATATACAGTTATAAATTGCTGAGAATAGATCTTAAGTGTTCTTACCACACATGCACACACACATACATGATAAGCGTGTGGGCTGGAAATGTGGCTCAGTTCGTTGTCTAGCAAACACAAAGACAAGTTAAACCCCCAATCCCACCTAAAGCTAGGCATGGTGGTCATGCCTATAATCCCAGCACTCAGAGGAAGAGCCAGGAAGTCAGAACCTCAAGGTCATCCATCTTTGTCTGTCATCAAGTTAGAGGTCAGTCTGGGCTATATGAAACCTTGTATATATATATATATATATATATATATATATATATATATATATATATATATATATATATATATTTTAAAGATAAAAAAAGAAAGAAAATATACACATGTGTTATATATGTTAAAACTGCTTGATTTAGTCTTCCCAGAAACTATAGATATATTTAAACAACATGTTTTAGTCATAAATATATACAATTTGTGTTTATCAATTTAAAGAGTTACCTTAGGGGCTAGAGAGATTACCCATAAAGTACCTGCTCTGCAAGCACAGGACTTGAGTTCAGATCTCCAACATCTGTGAGAGGTTGTGTGTGAAGAACACCTATAGCCGGTGCTGAGGTTTCCGTAGTCTTCTTGGCCTCCCAGTCTTAGCTCCAGCTTCAGTAAGAGACCCTGTCTCCAAAGTCAGGTGGAGAACAGTAGAGGAAGATACCCAGCACTGGCCTCTGGCCTCCAAACATGCAGGCATATATGACTATAAACCCCCACACATGAATGTGTACACACAATAAATACATAATCTAATTAAATTTAATTTTTAAAATCACTTCAATAAAATTTTCTTCCAAGTTTCCATTTATTATACAAAAAATTAGAACACGTATTTCAAAAAGACCCAGTCACATGTACGTTGGCACTGGGGATTGCACCCGGTTCTTACACATTCTAGGAAAGTGCTCTGTCACCGATAAATAATACACTGCCAGCCCATACAGATATTCTCAATTTAATCTTATTTGTTATTAGTACTGTAGATGTCTGTGCTGGTGCAACTTATTTATTTATTTGGTTTTTCAAGACAGGATTTCTCTTTGTAATTGCCCTAGCTGTACTGGAACTAGCTCTGTAGATCAGGCTAGCCTTGAACTCACAGAGATCCACCTGCCTCTGCCCCCCAAGTTCTGGGATTAAAGATGTGCGCCACCTCTGCCCAGCTAGCATGCAGGTGTGTGTCCCAGTGCTTATGTAGTAGTCAAAGCTCTCCTCACACCCAGGGTTCGGAGGATCAAACTCAGGATAGCAGGTTTGCATGACAAGCAAGCTCTTTTGCCTGCTGGGCCATTTTATGGTCCAAAGATACAACGTAGTTGTTTTTAAAATTTTGTTTTTATCATTTTGCTTTTTGAAACAGACTCCCATTATGTAGCCCTGGATGACATGGAACTTGGTTTGTAGACCAGGCTGGTCTCAAATTGATAGAAATCTACCTGCCTCTGCCTCTGGAGTGCTGGGATTAAAGGCATTCACCACCATGCCTATCTCCAAAGATAAAAGTTTTTAAGTACTTGGGCACTACCAACTGTCCCTCCATAAAGCCATTTAAACAAACATCACACTTCTGATAACTGCTATATTAAACATAACATATTTATACAGAGTCAACTTGATGAAATTAAATTTAAATTACTGTTCTAGTTATGTGTAGTGATAAGCTGCGGGCAGGCCTGCTTTTCATCCTGCCCAACTCCTGACCCGAAATAACAACATACAAACTGTATTCATTTAAACACTGCCTGGCCCATTAGTTCCAGCCTCTTATTGTCTAATTCTCACATCTTGATTAACCCAATTTTAGTAATCTGTGTAGCACCACGAGGGGTGGCTTACCGGGAAGATTCTAGCCTGCATCCATCTCCGAGAGGAGAGTCATGGCGACTGCCTCAGAGAGGAGAGGAATGACGTCTGTCTCTCGCAACTGCCTGAAGTGTCTCACTAACTTCCCTTCTTCCCAGCATTCTGTTCTCTCTACTCCACCTATCTAAATCCTGCCCTATCAAAAAGCCAAGGCAGTTTCTTTATTAGCCAATGAGAGTCCTCCATCAGTTATGTTTATTGATTGTTGAAAATTTGGAGAATGATATTACTTATCTCATTTCAAAATGGACAGCATTCTATAAGTTTAAAAAGTATTAATTTGCTGGGCATGGTGGTGCACACCTTTAATCCTGTTACTCGGGAGGCAGAGGTCGGCAGATCTCTGTGAGTTCGAGACCAGCCTGGTCCACAAAGCGAGTTCCAGGATAGCCACTTCTCAGGCTGAACCAGAGAAGCTCTGTCTCAAAAAAAAAACAAACAAACAAAGAAACAAACAAAGTATTAGTTTTCTATTTTATCACGGGGAATACTTAAACATTTTGAATCATAGTCTCTGGTTTTCACAAATGCATTATTCTCAATGCTATAGGTGCGGGTGGGCAGGTAGCCTTTGTGTGCTATTTATTTACTTTTTGGCTGCTTGTTCGTTTGTTTTTGAGACAGTCTAACCTTGAACTCTTACTGAGGTGGGAATGGTGTGCTAACTATACACACTTCCAACAGCCTACTCCACAGCCTCACAGACTAAAGGAATGAGTGGCAGCCGAGGTGAATTTACCCGATGAGCTTGACCCCGCTTTGTCAAGTACAGTGGGTCCAACTTTTTCCTTACTCACCTTGCACTCTTGGACAGCTCACTGGCCCACTGCAGGTTCTCCTTCATGTCTGTAGGAAAGAGTTTGAAATACTTAACTATCTAATCAAGTTGGTGGCATTAGAAGTTAATCAGATTTGTAGGGTGAAGGGATGGGAACCATGTTTAGAACCCGAAGAGTCTACACACGTTCGTGGCTGTTACTCGCTCTTTCTAAGGTTCACTCCACGTTCCTGTTTCCCCAGTTTTCTGAGGTGTTTGCACTTTTAGTCCTGAGCACACTGCAGCTGTCGCCAGTTATCTTTGGCACTTAGTACTAAACCGAATGCCAAAGCAGGGCTCGTCACTTGCCCCGGCCAAAGGGCATCCAGCTGGTACCCTCAGTCACCTGTGTGCACAGGTGCTGCCACATCAAGCCATCCACAGCCAGCCTGGTGCTCACGGGTATTTCCAGACAAGCTCCTCACACGTCCACAGCGTAAAGACAGCGTAAAGCTCAACCCTCTTCCCATCGCGACGGCTGCTTTCCGATGAGAAGCCAAGGGGCCAACCAGGGAAAAACACGTGAGCCATGTTCCTGCGTTGATAATGAAAATGTCTTCTGCACCTACAGGTCGAGTAATCCCACTCCAATCTTCCGCCTTCTCCCCTCCCACACCACGGTGAAGATTATAAAAGGGTAAAAGCAGCTTTCTTTTTCTCCCCAAGGTTGAGGAGTATTAATCTTTCCCACATTGATCAACAGCTCTCAACTGCATGTTACAATCTCCTAGGGACCCTTAAGAATCCCCTCAACCTTGGACCCTATGGAACTGGGATTTCTGGTTGAGGGCTGTAGAGACTGTTTTCAGGTTTTCTTTGTTGCTGGTTGATTTTTGATTCTCTGGGTGATTCTCGTTTTTATCTAGGGCTGAGAACTACTGGGGAAAAAATTAGTTTGTTTCTTCCTCAGTACAGCTACAAACTTGAACCCCATGGGCCTTCTGCAAAAAGGTGTTCATCACATCCATGTGCAAAATGGAACTGTCAGAACAAGGAATAAAAGCATTCTAGGCTGCTTGCATGTGAGTCTGCAACAGAACACCCGTAAATACACGACCAGTGACAGATCCTATAACAGCAATGGGTGAGAACCGAGTGTCTCCTGTGTACATATCATGCTAACATTTTACATATGGAATTTCTCCTCCCATCCTGGAAGATTAGATATTATTATCCCCCATTTTATAGATGAAGAAATCGTGGTTCAGATGAGCTATGTAACACGCAGAGGGGCTGCATGTCTTCCCTTTGGAATGTCCCTCACCTCAATGCTTAGATGTCCATCAATTGCAAGCCTGCCTGTGAGTCTAGCCACGGCTGCTTACGAACAGAATCACAGAACCATGAGGGGATAATGTCACAAGAGTTGATTTCCTTGGTTCGGTGGAGTCCCCTCAGTTCTGCTGTTGTTCTTCTGTGGGGGTGAAGAGAAGGCGAGAGCTGAGGACTCTGGATTCCCCTACAACTCAATTTAAATCTAGATGCAACTCAGTGCTTGGGCTTAAACAGATCAGGCATGAGGTAGAGTGTTCCTTATACTGGATTTCAGAACTTGGTTCTTTAAATTTTTGGAATTGACTATTTCATACATCGATAACTACAGATTTATCCATCCATCCATATATATATATATATATATATATATATATATATATATATATATATATAAAAGATTTGCACCCCTTTGTCCTCTCTGACAGTCTCCTCTGCTCCGTGTTTCTAGGCCTGATCTTGTACAAGCCTTGCGTAGATAGCCACAGTTAAAGTGAGTTCAGGTATACAAATGACCAGAAGACATCTTTCTCTTACATGTTTCCTCATCCTCTGGCTCTCACATTCTCTCTGCCCACTTGCCACTGATCAGAACCCAAGTCTTGACATTCTATCTGATGCTAATACAAGGCCCTGGATTCCCAGCCTAACACCCCAGAACAAATACCGAGAGAGCAATGATTCCCCACCTGCTGTTTACCAGTGCTTGTCAAGAACATGGAAATAGAAAGGCATGATCTGACAAAGCAGGGCATTGTGGGAATTTAAAGGGATCCCTTACCCAAGCTGAGGGCTCAGGGAAGACCCAGACTTAACTCAAAAGGCTGAGTATGAGTTGGATAATTCACCAGGCTTTAGTACAGGGACTAGAAACCGTTCTTGAGTATTTAGAACAGAGAAAGACTTAGTACTAAGAATCAAGCAGGGGCTTATGCAACTGTGGGAAGAAATGGAGATGTGGAAATCAGGCAGTGGCCCTGGGTGTATTGAGTTCAGGCGCTGACCACAGTAGCCAGGATCCAGAAGTCAGGCTCCTGTGACTACCTCCCACACCCTCAGAGCTGATGACTTGCCACTGGGAAGTGATGCCAAGCCCAGCAGCAAGAGCTGCCTTTTGTTGTTGGCTCCTAGCCTCACTTGCCTGTAGTGACAGAAGAAGGCTTCCTCTCTGCATCATCTGCCTGTCACATCTCACTGAAGACATTTGGATGACAGATCCACACCTAGCTGCATTGAAGTATCTTTTTTTGCTTGTTTGTTCCGGATCTCTTCAACTAGATTACTAGAGGGATAGGATGGAGATCAGAAGAATCATTCTTCAATGTCTGCTATAGGGTAAGAATTTCCTTGAAAGAAGAGTCAGGTCAGGCGCTGGGCAATAGAACCAGAAAGAACCGGTCTCAAATGGTGAGCAGCTAGAAGCTACCAGGCTATCTGGAGTAGCTGTTTACCTGAGGTACCCTCAGGTCTAATCAAAAGGTTGTTTTTTATAAACTTTATCCGTATGTACACCCTGTATATAGCACTTCTTTACTGATACTGTGTTTGTTTGATTAACTGACAGTGATGTAATAGAACAGGGGAGAGAAACAGAAAGTGCATGAGAAAGTAAAGACATTAGATAATATTCTATCCACAAAACAACTAGGGCCTATCTTCACTTTATAAGTACATTTTAAACCAGGTAGCTTTTCTCTCTCCTCCCAGGGATGGAATTCAGGGCCTCGTGCATATTGGGCAAGTGCTCCACATTGTTCCACATCAGGAAGGTTCTGTGGTTTGATCACTTCTTAAACATCCTGTTTATTAAGAGCATAGCAATTTCCCCATGAACTTGGGAGAGGAAAAACACCAAAACAGAAGCAGGACCTCCAGGTTTACTGTCACAAACACTATTGCAGCTCATCTCCCCTTTCTCCTTCCTTATAGGACTGTGGTTGGTTTCTAATGTTTTTATAGCCCTACTTGACTCTTCATGCCATGTACTTGAGAAGAGGCAGGAGATCCGGTCCAAGCCATGGGTTATAACACATGACCATATTGCTTTCCTTCTTCCGAGGACTGGAATTACACAAGTGCAAGAGCCGCAATCCTGGTCAAGAAGGGAGAAGACGAATGGGAAGTAAGTCACGAAGGGGCTCACAATAAAGGTTTACTTAGAAGAAGAAAGAGTTGGCCCTCCCGTGGATTTGTCTACATGGGATACATGCAGGGCAGGTGTGCGCAACCTGTGGGTATGTTCTGTAGTCACATATGAACTAAACTGATGGAGACATGCTTCAGTGAGAACAGTACTTGCTGCACACACATGATGGCCTGAGTTCAGATCCCACACAGAACCCACACAGAACGCTGCTTATAATTCAAGACTGGCAGGTGGAGGTGGGCGATCCAACAGCTTGCTAGCCAGCCAGTCCAATTCATTGGTGAGCTCCCAGTTCAAAAAGAGATCCTGTCTCAATAAATAGGCTGGAGAAGAGAAGAAATCAGTAAGGAAGAACATCCCGAGTCAACCTCTGGCCTCCACACACACCTGCATGTGCACACCAAGTTAAGCTGGCACACTCAGGAAGGATGACTTGAGGCTGCCTGACTCAGGACTTCTTATCGGCTGCTAGGACCCATCACTTCATTTTCAACCCCGCTGTGCTGTATTCTCAGCCACTTGCAACCAAGAGCATCCTGGCTGCTCCACACAGCCTGCACACTCGAGATGAGATGATATCCTCTTATCCTTGCCTAGTGGAAGTCTTTGGAGGAGACTTATCAACAGTAATTTACTCTCCTCTTTTCAGTCAGCAAAACTGTTATCCACCCTTCCAAAGCCTTCACCACACCCTTAAACATCACCCTTTCAGGCTGAGTTGTCCCTGCCTGTGGGGCCACAGTCCTTCCACTGCTACTCCATGAGGAGCGGTCTACTCCTTAACTCTGCCAACTCATATTTGCTGAGCACCTGTGATATACTTGGTCCTTGTTGGGTCCTGAACTCGGCAGGTGAATGCAGGTTCTGGACCAGTTGGAAAATTGAATAGATGAATGGATATAACGACTCCTTTAAAAAAGACTGGGGAGGGGCTGGAGAGATGGCTCAGTAGTTAAGAGCAGTTGACTGCCCTCCAGAGGTCGTGAGTTCAATTCCCAGCAACCATATGATGGCTCCCAACCATCTGTAGTGGGAACAGATTCCTTCTTCTGGTGTACATGAAAACAGAGGACTCATGTACATAAAATGCATGAATAAATAAGTCTTTAAAAAGAGAGAGAGGGAAAGGGAGAGAGAAAGAGAGTTGGGAGCCTGGTAGTGGTGGTGCATATCTTTAATCCCAGCACTCAGGAGGCAAAGACAGGTAGATCTCTGTGAGTTCAAGATCAGCCTGATCTACAGAGTGAGTTCCAGGACAGGCACCAAAGTTACAGAGAAACCCTGTCTCAAATAAATAAATAAATAAATAAATAAATAAATAAATAAATAAATAAAGTGAGGAGGGGAGTTGAAGAGATGGCTCAGCAGTTAAGAGCATTGACTGTTCTTCCAGAGGACCAGGGTTCAATTCCTAGCACCCACATGCAGCTTACAACCGTCTGTAACTCTACTTCCAGGGTATCCAACACCCTCACACAAACATACATGCAGGTGAAACACCAGTGCCCATAAAAATAAATAAGTCTTAAAAAATTAAAATAAAAAGAGTGGGGAGGGAGAATGCCCTATGTGTGATGGTTACTCTTTTTTTTTTTTTTTTTTTTTTGGTTTTTCAAGACAGGGTTTCCCTGTAGTTTCTAGAGCCTGTCCTGGAACTAGCTCTTGTAGACCAGGCTGGCCTCGAACTAAGAGATCTGCCTGCCTCTGCCTCCCGAGTGCTGGGATTAAAGGCATGAGCCACCACCGCCCAGCCGCGTGATGGTTACTCTTGACTGGAGAGACACACCCAGGCACTACATAAAGCGTAGGTCTAGCTTTCCTGGGATGGCATCTCCAGAAAGGGTGAGCTAATATAGGAGAAGACCTCATTGGATAAATCAGGACAGAGACTGAGAGTCCAGGAGGTATCAAGCCGGAGAAAACCGCTAGCAGGAGCATGCTCTCTCTTTTCTTCTCTCTTTCCCCTCCTTCCCATCATCTCTGTGCCTTGCCCTGTTTTCTAGCTGCCCTGAGCTGAGCCCTGAGTTCACCCCCGGCTCCTGAGTTCTGGCAGTGCGTAGAGGGGACGGTTCACACAACCACCCGCGAGTTGTTTCATAGTCGATTGAGTACTCGTTCGTCTCTTTGTTTTCCTCACTAGATTGTGTGTTCTTAGGGAATCTCACATGCCGAGCTCCTTCCCTAGCATATTACATTTTTCTATTTTTCAAAGATAGTTTTTTTAAAAGCCCATCTCCTTTGCTCTTCTACAACGTAATATTGTCATCCCACAGGGAGGGACGAGGAAGACAGGGAGGCCCAGGTCCCTCTGGCCATAATTCTGATGCATATGTGCGTGCGTGCGTGCGTGCGTGCGTGTGTGTGTGTGTGTGTGATGCTCTCTGCCGTCAGAATGTGGTGAAACTGATGTAGTAGGCTTGTCAAAGACACTTCACAAATGGCTGTGTGGTTTCTGCCTGGTTCTTGTAGAACGGTTTTCTTGAAACAATGAGGATGAGGGGAGAGAAGGCATGAGGGAGGTGCTCCTGCTGGCGGGTCTCTTCCTTCTGTTCCCTCAATGAAGCCAACGTAGGTGCTGCAGTTGATGGTGCCAGGTGAGTGAGAAACTTCTTCCATCACGGGTCAGGTGTCTGGTAACACGGGTAAAGGTGCTCCCACAAGACCCCGGTACCCATTCCAAATCGCCCTAACCAGTTAAACCCTCCCGGTAGAGGATCAGATATCGCTAAGCAGAGATGAGAGAGAGTCATGGCTGCCCCCTCTTCAAATCCCTGAGCTTCTGTGTCCGGGGCGTAATTAAATGCATGTTGTTTTACGGGACTGGCCTGGAGAGCTTTGTCACACGGTGGTGGTAATTGGAATACCCCAAATCTGCCTTCCTATGAAGTCTTAGATGGTCCAGAGACTTTTATTTTTTTTCTTTTTACCTGGCCCAGTTGGTGACCAACTGAGGCCCTGAAGCTCCAGAACTTTCATCCCTGGTACTTTCATCCGTTGAATATCCCTGTTGATGATATGCATGTGAAATGTCTAATCTTCTAAAACACAAATCTTCGCCCTTGATCTTAATATCCTGCTGCAGTGGGTTCCCCGGGTCAATTGTGTGCAGTGGGGGGAAAAAGGGTTTCCTTTTATCCATTTTAAACGTGCTTCCTTTTCATCTCATCTTGTCCTCTTGTTCTTCCCCAAGTAAAGCCATTTCCATTTTGTGGGGACCTAGACACAGAGGACTGAGTTGAGACAATAATCTTCCTTTGAGCTTGTCACCCAGAAGGCCGCGGGCGCGCTGGGACTTGGAGCGGTGGATTTTAGCTGGTGACTTCAAGGTGAGGAAACACTTGGTTCTAATTAGTCACAGTTTTAGTTCTAAGCTTTAGAAAAAAAATGGGTGCAGAATTCTGCAAGAGGTGATGGGGGTCTTGTTGTGGGGCTAGTGGTGGAACCTCACAATGGAAAGACCCTTGGGGTAAGCCAGGGGCAACCCAGATTCATGTCTCAGTCAGTGAACCTGCTGTGTGCCCTTGAACAGAGCAATCAACCTCTCTGGGGCTCTTTTGTTCCCTTTTTTTTTTTTTTTTTTTTTTTTTGTCTGTTAGGCAAAGGAGAGATTATATCAGAGTATCCTGTGGGCCCTTTAACCTCTTCCATCCTGTAAATTCAACTTGCCAGTCATTTAGAATCCCTCTCCATATGAATTCCTGGGAAGAAGCAGGAGGTAACTGAAGAAGGCAGCTGAGAAGACCAACCATTTTCGGTTTCCAAGACAGAATCCCAACTAGGCTTCCTGTTACCAAACAATGGATTCTGCTGGGACTAGTAATAGGTATCTGGGAGTCAGAGCGCTCTGCTTCCCAAGGCTGGCCTCCAAGTTCCCTTAGCTCCTACCTCAGGGGGCCTGCCAATCCCATGGCCAGTCTTAAGGTAAGTTTGACTGGGACAACTATACAGCAGCTGGCAAGAGGAGAGAAAAGAGGTGAGAGCTGTTGTACAGTCCTCCTGGCAGAAGAAGGAATGCCATCCCCAAGAGCAGCGCACAGGCTCTCACCATGTGAGTATCCAGCCATCTAAACTCACCCCCATCCTCTTCTCCGCAGAAGAAAAGCTGGGCTAAGAAATAGCACGCCGCCTTGCTTGGATTGGAGTTGCCCTCACCACATCAACTGTCTCACCTACAGTGCCGTTTTCTGCTTCCTTTCTGGTTTCATTTGTTTGTTTTCCTGGTATTGGGTTTTCTGAACGGAGGGCCTCGCACATGCCAGGCAAGTTCTGTGCCACTGGGCTACATCCCTAGCCCTGTTTCTCTCTGTTCGTTTTTGAGGTGCAGTCTCTCTACGCTGCATAAGCAGGCCTTGAACTTGCAATCCTCCTGCCTAAGTCAGAGTAGCTGGAATTATAGACCCACAACACCAGGCACCGCTACAGTGTGATTCTTTTACCCTGGTGGGCTCTAACACACATCCTCTGTTCTTGGTCCTGCTTCATATGTTTCCCCTTTCCAGTCTCAAGCAGAGAGCAGGCTTCTCATCTCTGATCCCAGAGTTCCTCACACCCACTACAACTGAAGGGCTGCTGTGTATGAGCGGCAGGGGTTTCTTACTGACGGACTGACAAACTCTGTTAATAGTAACACGTGACACCACGAGGCTTCACAGAAATCTACCTATAAAATGAATGAATGCAGAAGCTGAGGGTGGAGGCTGAACTATTTGATTGCTTAGGTGACTTGGCAAAATAAACAAATGTGGCTCATTTCTCAGGAAGAAGCTATCTCCCTGGCTGCCTTCTGACAGCCAGTGATTAAACCATAAAGGAGAACCTGTGCATTAAGCACACTGTGCCCACCCTACCCTTGCTATTCACAGTCTAGCTAAGCAACGGCTTTGAAGGCTTGCTACCTTCAAACTTTTCATCCACATTTGACTACCAGGTACCATGTCTTGTTACCCAGAGGTCTCTCTAATGGTAATTTCCTGTTCCCGCTAACTGGAAGGATAACTGGCTGAAGAAACATGCCAACAGTAGAGTATACTTTTTGCTTCTCTTGAATAAAGCAGTTTTATATTTAGCAAAAATGATGTAGTCAGGACAGGCTCTTCTACACCTCTTCCTGCCTCTGCTGTTTTCTTGATCAACACCCTATGTTAATTAGCATTGTACTTTAGTTACAATTAATGAACCAATATTGGTATTACATTGCTAAAGTCCATAGTTCGTGTTCTTTCTTCATGTTTTATAGTTCTAAAGGTTTGGACAATATGTAATTATATAACCATAATTCACTATAGCATCATATTGAATATAGAACTCTCCTTTAAAAAGGGCATCTAGGCTGCATTTATTAACCCTCTACTTGCACCAAGCCCCTATGACTACCAGCCCTACCAACTTTATAGTTGTACCTTTTCACATAATCAAAGTCATGCTGTTGACAGAGTTTTTCTTGGGACCTCTGGCTCCCAAATAACCACATAGAGACTTATTATTAATTATAAATACTCAGCCAATAGCTTAGGCTCATTGCTAACTAGCTCTTGCATTTTAAATTAACCCATTTCTCTTCCTTTACTTCCTGCCACGTGGCTTGTGGCTTGTTACCTCATTTTGTACACATCCTGCTTTCTCTACATCTGGCCGACTATTCTCGATACTCCACCCTTCTTCTTCCCAGCATCCTCTTCGTGTAGCTCTCATGCCCAGTCTTTTCCTGCCTAGCTATAGGCCAGTCAGTTCTTTATTAACAGTGAAAGTAATACATATTTACTGTGTACAAAGATGTTCTAAGCATCATGTAGTCAAAATTATGCTATGCATTATCTTTTCCCATTTACTTCTTTTACTTGACAACATATATTTAGGGTTCCTCTATATCTTTTAGGGCCTGATGTATAATTAATACTTTTACTGCTGAATCATATTGCCATGAATGGATGGACCACAGTTTGCTCATCCACTCACCTACTGAAGGACATTTCTTGGTCACTTCTAAGTTTGGCAGTTGAGGAGAAAAGCTGCTGGAAACATCCGTGTGTGTGTTTCTGTGTGGCACATTCTCCATTCCGTGACCATTGGGACATACATAAAGGAGTGTGGTTACTTTCTTCAACAGTCTAAGCACTTTCCAAAGTGTCTTGACCAATATGTGTTGCTGCAGCCGGTGAGTGACAATTCCTGCACTCCTTGTCTTTGGCAGCAATTGCGGTTGTCAGTGTTTGGGGTTTTAGCTGGCCTAAGGGTGTGTAATGGTATCCCATTGTTTCTGGTTTGCAGTCTCCCACTGACGGGTGATAGAGAGCAAATCTTTGTGCGTTTCTTTGCCTGTCTTCTCCATTACACTGTTGAAATTCTTTGTGCATCTGCACACGAGTTCTTTATCAGATGTGCATTCTGTGAGTATCTTTTTTGCAGTTGTGGATTCTCTTCATCTTTAAAAGAATTAATTTTATTTTATGTTCATGGCCATTTCGCCATTCCTGGTGCTCAAGGAGGTCAGGAAAGGTTGTTAGCTCTGTCAGAACTGGAGTTACAGAAAGCTGTAAACTGGACTGGCCCAGAACTCACAGGGACCCGCTTGTCTCTGCCTCCTAAGTGTTGGATTTAAGGCATACAGCACCATACCCAGCCCTCAGACCTGACTTCTGTGAGGCTCCTTTTGTTCTGTTTGTTAACTGAAGAGAGATTTTCTTCTCATTTAATATCCTGTTTGCACTTTCCTTTCCTTCATTTCTCCCAGCCCCTCCCTAGCTCCCCTCCCATCTAGATTTGCTCCCTTTCTGTCTCTCCTTAGAAAACAGGCTTCTAAGGGAATATAACATAATAATATGGTAAAACAAAAACTAACAGATCAGAAGTGGACAAAGCAAACAGAAGGGAGAGCTCAGGAGAAGGCACAAGAAATGGAGACCCACGCATGAGCACACTCAGGAATCCCATAATAACACTAACCTGGAAGCCATAAATACTCAGAGGTCATGGTGCAGACCTGTGCAGGCCCTGTGCTTGCTGCCCTCTGAAACTCATTTTAAACTGGCAGCTTCACACACAGTGCCTTGTGTATGGACCTTTGACATGTGGAAGGAAGATCTCTGCCAACATAAGCGTGAGTCCTGGGTGACGGTAAGGAATTCTGTGAGGTCACCGGAATGGTCAGCTGTGAGTGACTGTACCAGATCCTGAGCCCAGAGTCCTGTACTTGCCTTCCAGTCACCTTTGGACCTTGGACCTGCTAAAGAAGTCCCAGGCCCATCCTTCTAACTCCTGGCTCCTGAGAGTTCAGATCCCAGCTCTGAGATGGAAACCTGAGCTTTCTGGAACGGGGAAAAAGAGCTAACAGCTCCCCCATAGCTACTCGTGTGGTTATCTGAGTACTTTCATAGAAGCCTTGCTGCCAGCCAGGTTCCCACCCTGAAAGATTTGAATTTAATTGGTCTT